>NW_026015034.1:17500-37500 GCF_020379485.1 Brassica napus
GATTTTGGCCCACGTGGGCTGTCTGTTCAGTACACACGGACGTCCGTGTGTGTCCGTCAGCACACAGGACGTCCGTGGCCGTCCGTCAGCACACACAGGACGTCCGTGGCCGTCCGTCAGCACACACAGGACGTCCGGCTGTCCATCAGTACACATATCAGCACGCTCCGTGGACTGTTCGGGTGATTTTGGCCCACGTGGGCTGTCTGTTCAGTACACACAGGACGTCCGTCAGCACACGCAGGACGTCCGTGGCTGTCCGTGTGTGTCCGTGTGTCCGTCAGTGCACACAGGACGTCCGTCAGCACACACAGGACGTCCGTCAGCACACGCAGGACGTCCGTGGCTGTCCGTGTGTGTCCGTGTGTCCGTCAGTGCACACAGGACGTCCGTCAGCACACACAGGACGTCCGTCAGCACACGCAGGACGTCCGTCAGCACACGCAGGACGTCCGTGGCTGTCCGTGTGTGTCCGTGTGTCCGTCAGTGCACACAGGACGTCCGTCAGCACACACAGGACGTCCGTCAGCACACGCAGGACGTCCGTCAGCACACACAGGACGTCCGTCAGCACACAAAGGACGTCCGTGGCCGTCCATCAGTACACAGAGGACGTCCGTGGCCGTCCGTCAGCACACACAGGACGTCCGTCAGCACACACAGGACGTCCGTCAGTACACAGAGGACGTCCGTGGCCGTCCGTCAGCACACACAGGGCGTCCGTCAGCACACGCAGGACGTCCGTGTGTGTCTGTGTGTCCGTCAGTACACACAGGACGTCCGTCAGCACACACAGGACGTCCGTTAGTACACACAGGACGTCCGTCAGCACACACAGGACGTCCGTGGTCGTCCGTCAGTACACATATCAGCATGCTGGCCCTTCCTGTGGACTGTTCGGGTGATTTTGGCCCATGTGGGCTGTCTGTTCAGTACACACAGGACGTCCGTCAGCACACACAGGACGTCCGTGCCTGTCCGTTAGCACACACAGACTGTCCGTGGACTGATCCGTGTACTGAACTCATATCAGCATGCTGACCACACATATCAGCATGCTGGCCCTTCCTGTGGACTGTCCGTGTACTGATTTTGGACAACTGATGCACCATGTCAGTACACATATCAGCATGCTGGCCCGTCCCGTTGACTGATCCGTGTACTGATCCGTGTACTGAACTCATATCAGCATGCTGGACCTTCCCGTGGACTGTCCGTGTACTGATCCGTGTACTGAACTCATATCAGCATGCTGACCACACATATCAGCATGCTGGCCCTTCCCGTGGACTGTCCGTGTACTGATCCGTGTACTGAACTCATATCAGCATGCTGACCACACATATCAGCATGCTGGCCCTTCCCGTGGACTGTCCGTGTACTGATCCGTGTACTGAACTCATATCAGCATGCTGACCACACATATCAGCATGCTGGCCCTTCCCGTGGACTGTCCGTGTACTGATTTTGGACAACTGATGCACCATGTCAGTACACATATCAGCACGCTGGCCCTTCCCGTGGACTGATCCGTGTACTGAACTCATATCAGCATGCTGACCATACATATCAGCATGCTGGCCCTTCCCGTGGACTGTCCGTGTACTGATTTTGGACAACTGATGCACCATGTCAGTACACATATCAGCATGCTGGCCCTTCCCGTGGACTGATCCGTGTACTGATCTGGACATAAGCTCGAGTTTTGATGGACTGGACTGTCCAAGTCAGTCTGATTGGTCCAAGTAGTACTTATGCTGGCTCGACTTTCCATCATCCAACCAAGTGTTAACATTTTTCCTTGGTATGATCGAGGCCAAGCGTACTGATGGGCAAGCGTACTGATGGGCAAGCGTACTGAAGGGATGAATTAACTCTTTTGGGTTTTAATGCTCCCGTCAGGATGCTTTTGGCCGAGACTTGTGCACATGCGGGCTGCATTTCATCGGCCAATCTGAAATATTAGGTTGAGAGTGAATTTCACCAAGTAAAAATCTCGAACCTCTGACGGGATCTTCTTATATACTTGAATTTTTTTGGGTTTGTTATAAACAATGTGTGGATTACCATAAACCAGGCCCGGTATGGAACCGGCCCATAGAGAGAGAGAAGGACGACTCAACCTTAAGAGAGAGATAGAGACGACAGCAGCAAGGCAAGTGTCATGTCCCCGATCCTAGATAGGATCGGCCGGACGGGCCATGGTGCGGGGAGACGCACCAGTCAGGTCATTAGACCTTGAGACAAGCGTATCATGGCCCTGAATGAAGGTTAAGGGCATCAGTCAGCTGAGACTTAACCAGGATACGATGGAAATAAGGGTAAAGGGGCTGGGTGAGTGTTTAGGCAGCTGGACGAGTGTTGGTTTGAGTTCAATCAGCTCGGTTCAGCTGGTAATCAGTTCACCATGATCTGTTCAGCTCACAGGAGCTGGTGGGCTAGCTCAATCAGCTGGGAACAGCTGGGGGTCAGCTCAATCCAGTGAACGGTGCATTCTGGTTCGGATCAGTGTGGGCGAGTCCGGGACGGTTACTGGGCGAGCCGATGGTCCGGGTGCAGGACGGTTCGACCAAATGGGTCTTAGGCTTGGGATAGGGAGCGGGCAAGCTCCCAGAGTGTGAGCTGAGGCTCAGTGATCGATTTGCCAAAGGAAGAAAAGGGGAGAAACCGCCAAGGGCGGTTATGGGACGGTTATGGGACGGTTTTGGGAAGAAAGGAAGGGATTTTGGTAACTGTTCGCCCAGGCGGTTGGGGACAGTTTAAATCGTCTTCTCTCTCTCATTTCTGATCATTCTGGTCGGTTTTTACTCATTCCACACAGAGAGAAACACAGAGAAAATTCAAGAGAGAAAGAGAGACAGAAACTTTGGATCGGCCGATTTGATCCAAGAGATTGTTCTTGAGTGTTCCTGGTGTGTTTGGGCGTGTGATCAAGAGGATGGATTTGAGACAGAAAGACAAGGAGAAGGCAAAGGAGAAAGAGAAGGAAGTCGCCCCTGGAGACCGAACTCCTAAGGTGAGAGGTGTGGCCAAGAGTAACCGGACAAGGCCGCGGATGATGGCCGTGTGAGCCTGGCCGGTTTGGATCGATTGGCTACTCCTTACTCTGACTTCTTCTACTCTGTTTCTTCTTATATGTTGTGCTTTGGAATGGTTTATGTTGTTACAGGAAAGGATTCATTGATCCTAAGGCCTTGGCCTGATCCAATTCCCATGAAAGTCCCTTGTTCTTGTGTGGGCTGTTCATGGCCGAGATCACTATGATCTGAGCCGATTCTTTTGAATCTGTTTATGGGAATATTTTTCTTCTGAATTATCATGAATTATCATGAATTTTATTTGGTATTTGGATCTCTTTTTAAAGGGGTCAGATTTGACATTTTTGATGATTGTTCTTGACTAGATTGGATCCGACCATGCAATGTGATTTGATTCTTGTTTTGTAATCTAACCTTGTGATTGTGTGGTTGTTTGTGTTGGATCCAGGACCAGAAATGGACCGTGGTAAGGGAAAAGCACCATGAGGACCGCGGCCATGGGAAGATGTGTGGTGATTGGGTTGATTCTGAAAATTGTGTGATTATTGTAGCCTATTGTGCAACTTGTGAACTTATGCGATTCTAGTATGTATTCTATTATTTAGGATGATGAATGATGTATGAACCTTGGTTAATATCTATGAAGTATCTATTTTCATTAGTTGATGCTTGATTGTTTAAGTGTGAATGTTGGAACCTCAAAACTCTGAAAAAGACTTAGAATTATTTAACACTTGAACTTGAATATGAAAGATGGAATTGGTTGCATTGTTTGGTGAGGCCGCGGTCTGGTTGGATTGAGGAATCCAGGATCGGGTCTTACAAGTTGGTATCAGAGCATTCTTGATTCTAGGATTTGTTGGGTTATTGGTTCACCACACACTTGGCCGTTTGGACTCATGGTGAGATAGTTGGGTTCTAAGTAATCTTTTCTACTGATTAACTTAGGAGTGATTGAGGTTTGTGTGTTCAGTTGTGGACTAACCTTTTGTTTGTGTTTGTAACTCCTAAGGGAACAAGAAGGTATAAATCTCGGAAAGGAAAGGAGGCGACTGGGGCGTCTGGAGCAGTGGGGCAGGATGGTGCTGAACAGACCGGAGTGTTACCAGCTGGAACCATTCCAACCACAGTGCTACCGGCTCTGGTGGAGCAGGTGGATAATGCCACCGGACTCCCAGTGGGTCCAACTCTTCCTACTGAGGTTAATGAAACTAATGTGGACGAGCAACAAGAGCAAGTCCATGGAGAAGATACTGGGTCATCCAACGTTGGTGCTGGGAGTGGCCAGAATGTTGATGCAAACAATGTTCGGGTCACTGGTGCTGAGGAGGTCATTGAGCCGACCATAAGGGGCTTGGTGGAAGCTATGCAGGTCATGGGAGCTCAGATAGCCTCCTTGACACAGGCGTTCACACCATTGGTGAACTCGTCCGTAGGACAGGCTAATCCCCCGGTTCGGGTTGCTGCTGGAGTGACTGATGTTGGTGCTGGCCGTGTGGCCGAGGTGATTGAGATAGACCCACCGGTCAGGCCAGTGCATGGTATGGACTACCTGAAGGTGCTGGAGCATATCTCCAAGTTGGGAACCAAACACTTTGCTGGAAGTGTTGATCCTATGGAGGCGGACGAGTGGAGAACCCGGTTGGTTCGGAACTTCAAGTCCACGCGTTGTCCTGAGGACTACCAGAAGGACATAGCAGTACACTTCCTGGAGGGAGATGCACATAACTGGTGGTTAGCTTTGGACAAGCGTACCAATGGCACCATTGAGCATTTTGCTGACTTTGAGGTTGAGTTCAACCATAAGTACTTTCCTGCTGAGGCGTGGGATCGTTTGGAGTCCAAGTTCCTGGACTTGACTCAGGGACGGAGGACTGTTCGTGAGTATGAAGAAGAGTTCAACCGACTCAGAAGGTATGTGGGAAGAGAACTGGAGGATGAGAAGGTTCAAGTCCGAAGGTTCATCCGAGGCCTAAGGGTGGAACTTCGAACCTACTGTTCTGTTTGTAAGTTCCCACGGTTTCTGAGTTGGTTGAGAGGATGGCCTTGCTGGAGACCAACCTCACCGAGGAGGGTAAGCAGAAGCTGAAGAGTGTGGTGGTATCCTCGGGTCAGAGTGGTGACAAGAAGAGGAAGAGGGACTCGACCGAGGAGGGTAAAACCTCAAGTGGTAGGTCAGAGTGCCCTAAGTGTGGACGATACCACGGTGGAGAGTGCTGGAAGGCCATGGGTGCCTGCACTCGATGTGGTAAGATGGATCACTCAGCCAAGGATTGTCCAAGTCCGTTGGGTGAGTCCAGGACCTGTCACCACTGCGGCCAGAAGGGCCACTACCGCAGGGACTGCCCTAAGTTGCAAGGCAACCAAAGTAAGGGACGTGGGGAGGCTAGCAGGCCAGTTCAGGGACGAGGCCAGACCTCCACACCTCGTGTGTATGAGCTATCCAAGGATGTGGATGGGGCTCGGCCTTTCCAAGCGATCAATGGTAACACTCTAGACTACTACTTTTACAATTCCAGTAGAATTGCATGGTATGGAATCTAGGATGGATAGATATACTTTGATGGGTCTTGTGTAGGGACCTTAAGTATTGGTGGTGTGGAAACACACACACTATTTGATACTGGAGCTACACATAGTTTTGTGAGTCCAAGTATGATAGGAAAAGGTTTGTTCCAGTATGGAACATGGGATGGTCCTGAACGAGTGAGTGCGGCCGGAGGGCAAGTTATGAACTCACTCGGTCTGGTTAAGGACATCCCTGTGGTGATCTTGGATAGGCCGATGCCTATAGATCTGATTGTTGTCCCCCTCAAGCATCATGAAGTGATCTTGGGCATGGACTGGTTGGGAAAGTATCGGGCAACTCTAGATTGTCACCGGGGAAGGGTGCAACTTGAGAATGAGTTTGGACCCCCGATCAAGTACCAAGGAATCAAGCCAACCTCTTGTAGTTTGGTGGTTTCAGCAGTCCAAGTAGAACGGATGCTTGGAAATGGTTGTGAGGCCTTTTTGGCTACCATTTACACTGATGAGGTTGTAGGGGCCTGTGACCCAGAGGGTATACCGTTGGTTCGAGAATTTCAGGATGTGTTTGGGGCACTACAGGGCATTCCCCCTGATAGGGCTGACCCATTCATCATTGAATTGGAACCTGGAACGGCCCCGTTATCAAAAAGTCCATATAGAATGGCACCAGCTGAGATGGCAGAGCTGAAGAAGCAACTTGAGGAGTTGCTTGAGAAGGGGTTCATACGCCCTAGTGTATCACCTTGGGGAGCACCAGTCCTATTCGTTAAGAAAAAGGATGGTAGCTTTAGGTTGTGCATTGATTATAGGGGTTTGAACAGGGTGACTGTGAAGAACAAGTACCCTTTACCCAGGATTGATGAGTTGTTGGACCAACTCCGTGGAGCCAAGTGGTTCTCCAAGATTGACTTGGCCTCTGGGTATCATCAGATCCCCATTGCACCAGGTGATGTGAGGAAGACAGCATTCCGAACTAGGTATGGTCACTATGAGTTTGTGGTCATGCCGTTCGGACTGACCAATGCACCTGCTGCATTCATGAAGATGATGAACGGCATCTTCAGGGAATACTTGGACGAGTTTGTGATCATCTTCATTGATGATATACTCGTGTATTCCAAGACAAAGGAGGACCATGAAAGACACCTTAGGGCGGTGTTGGGCCGCCTGAGAGAACAGAAGCTCTTTGCTAAGCTAAGCAAGTGTAGCTTCTGGCAGAAGAGCATTGGATTCCTTGGGCATGTGGTGTCTGATAAAGGAGTCTCAGTGGATCAAGATAAGATCAAATGTATCCAGGAATGGCCACAGCCAAAGAATGCTACGGAAGTGAGGAGCTTCTTAGGGTTGGCTGGTTATTACCGGAAATATGTCAAGGGGTTCTCGAGCATAGCTCAACCTATGACTAAGCTGACAGGCAAGGACGTGAGGTTCACATGGTCTGAGGAGTGTGCGAAAAGTTTTGCAGCACTCAAGAACATGTTGACTAATGCACCTGTCCTGGTGTTGCCTGAGGCTGATCAGCCTTATGTGGTGTATACGGATGCATCCATAACTGGTCTTGGTTGTGTTTTGACACAACATGGGAAGGTGATAGCCTATGCTTCCCGGCAGTTAAGGAAGCATGAGGGTAACTATCCAACCCATGATTTGGAGATGGCTGCAGTAGTATTTGCATTAAAGATATGGAGATCATATCTTTATGGTGCCAGGGTGCAAATACTCACAGACCATAAGAGTTTGAAGTACATATTCACTCAGCCTGAGTTAAACTTAAGGCAGAGGAGATGGATGGAATTTGTTGCAGATTATGATCTGGACATAGCTTATCATCCTGGGAAAGCTAACCTAGTGGCTGATGCCTTGAGCCGCAGAAGGGCTGAAGTGTCATCTGAGAGGGAGGCGGATGAACTGGAAGGGATGATCAGGTCCTTGAACCTCAATACCTTGGTTGGTTCAGATGAGCCACTGGGATTGGAGGCGGTGAACCAGGCCGATCTCCTGACCAGGATCAGGCAAGCTCAGGGCCTGGATGAAAATCTAAAGAAGGTAGCCGCCAATGACAAGACTGAGTACCAGACAACTGACAATGGTACCATCTTGGTCAATGGTAGGGTCAGTGTTCCTAATGATAAGGAACTCAAAGAAGAGATTATGAGACAGGCTCATAAGTCCAAGTTTTCAGTTCATCCTGGACTGAACAAAATGTATAGGGATCTGAAAAGGTACTACCATTGGGTGAGGATGAAATCTGATGTTGCAGAGTGGGTGGCTAAGTGTCCCACTTGTCAACTGGTGAAGGCAGAACATCAGGTTCCCAGTGGTCTACTTCAGAACCTACCCATACCAGAATGGAAATGGGATCACATCACAATGGACTTTGTGACTGGATTTCCCACGACCAGGAATAAGAAAGATGCGGTATGGGTTGTGGTTGATCGGCTGACCAAGTCGGCTCATTTCCTACCCATCAAGAAAGGGGATGGGGTCGACAGGATAGTGCAAGTGTACCTAGACGAGATAGTGAGGTTGCATGGTGTTCCAGCAAGCATTGTCTCGGACAGGGATCCAAGATTTACATCTTATTTCTGGCAGGCTTTCCAAAAGGCCTTGGGAACCAGAGTGAATATGAGCACATCTTATCATCCTCAAACGGATGGGCAGTCTGAAAGGACAATCCAAACCTTAGAGGATATGCTAAGGGCATGTGTGTTAGACTGGGGAGAGTCTTGGGAAAAACACTTACCTTTAGTGGAGTTTGCTTATAATAACAGCTTCCATACAAGCATTGGTATGTCGCCATATGAGGCTTTGTATGGTAGGCCGTGCAGGACACCCCTATGCTGGACCCAAGTGGGGGAGCGTAGCATGTTGGGACCTGAGATTGTAGAACAGACCACTGAGAAGATCAGGATGGTCAAAGAGAAGATGAAAGAGGCGCAGGACCGCCAAAAGAGCTATGCGGACAAGCGTAGGAAACATCTTGAGTTTGAGGTCAATGACCTGGTGTATCTCAAGATGATTACCTTTAAGGGTAGGACCAGGATTTCTGGACGAAAGAAACTGGACCCTAGGTACTTGGGTCCATTCAGGATCATAGAGAGAGTGGGTGCAGTGGCATACAAGTTGGACTTGCCATCGGCAATGGATGCATACCACAATGTGTTCCATGTATCCCAACTCCGGAAATGCTTGTCTGAACAAGACATTGTCTTGCCTGAGGTTCCTGCTGACCTTGGTAAGGACCTGACTTTGGAAACCTTGCCGGTTCGGATTGTGGATCGGTCAGAGAAAGCTATGAGAAAGAAGACAGTTCCCATGATCAAAGTGGTGTGGGATTACAATGGTAAAGACCTCATCACTTGGGAAACAGAAGCAAAGATGAAAACAATGTATCCGGAGTGGTACCGACAATTTCTTCCTGATGAAACACTTAACATGGATTCGAGGACGAATCCCAAGTTAGTGGGGGAGACTTGTCATGTCCCCGATCCTAGATAGGATCGGCCGGACGGGCCATGGTGCGGGGAGACGCACCAGTCAGGTCATTAGACCTTGAGACAAGCGTATCATGGCCCTGAATGAAGGTTAAGGGCATCAGTCAGCTGAGACTTAACCAGGATACGATGGAAATAAGGGTAAAGGGGCTGGGTGAGTGTTTAGGCAGCTGGACGAGTGTTGGTTTGAGTTCAATCAGCTCGGTTCAGCTGGTAATCAGTTCACCATGATCTGTTCAGCTCACAGGAGCTGGTGGGCTAGCTCAATCAGCTGGGAACAGCTGGGGGTCAGCTCAATCCAGTGAACGGTGCGTTCTGGTTCGGATCAGTGTGGGCGAGTCCGGGACGGTTACTGGGCGAGCCGATGGTCCGGGTGCAGGACGGTTCGACCAAATGGGTCTTAGGCTTGGGATAGGGAGCGGGCAAGCTCCCAGAGTGTGAGCTGAGGCTCAGTGATCGATTTGCCAAAGGAAGAAAAGGGGAGAAACCGCCAAGGGCGGTTATGGGACGGTTATGGGACGGTTTTGGGAAGAAAGGAAGGGATTTTGGTAACTGTTCGCCCAGGCGGTTGGGGACAGTTTAAATCGTCTTCTCTCTCTCATTTCTGATCATTCTGGTCGGTTTTTACTCATTCCACACAGAGAGAAACACAGAGAAAATTCAAGAGAGAAAGAGAGACAGAAACTTTGGATCGGCCGATTTGATCCAAGAGATTGTTCTTGAGTGTTCCTGGTGTGTTTGGGCGTGTGATCAAGAGGATGGATTTGAGACAGAAAGACAAGGAGAAGGCAAAGGAGAAAGAGAAGGAAGTCGCCCCTGGAGACCGAACTCCTAAGGTGAGAGGTGTGGCCAAGAGTAACCGGACAAGGCCGCGGATGATGGCCGTGTGAGCCTGGCCGGTTTGGATCGATTGGCTACTCCTTACTCTGACTTCTTCTACTCTGTTTCTTCTTATATGTTGTGCTTTGGAATGGTTTATGTTGTTACAGGAAAGGATTCATTGATCCTAAGGCCTTGGCCTGATCCAATTCCCATGAAAGTCCCTTGTTCTTGTGTGGGCTGTTCATGGCCGAGATCACTATGATCTGAGCCGATTCTTCTGAATCTGTTTATGGGAATATTTTTCTTCTGAATTATCATGAATTATCATGAATTTTATTTGGTATTTGGATCTCTTTTTAAAGGGGTCAGATTTGACATTTTGATGATTGTTCTTGACTAGATTGGATCCGACCATGCAATGTGATTTGATTCTTGTTTTGTAATCTAACCTTGTGATTGTGTGGTTGTTTGTGTTGGATCCAGGACCAGAAATGGACCGTGGTAAGGGAAAAGCACCATGAGGACCGCGGCCATGGGAAGATGTGTGGTGATTGGGTTGATTCTGAAAATTGTGTGATTATTGTAGCCTATTGTGCAACTTGTGAACTTATGCGATTCTAGTATGTATTCTATTATTTAGGATGATGAATGATGTATGAACCTTGGTTAATATCTATGAAGTATCTATTTTCATTAGTTGATGCTTGATTGTTTAAGTGTGAATGTTGAAACCTCAAAACTCTGAAAAAGACTTAGAATTATTTAACACTTGAACTTGAATATGAAAGATGGAATTGGTTGCATTGTTTGCTGAGGCCGCGGTCTGGTTGGATTGAGGAATCCAGGATCGGGTCCTACAGCAAGGAGGAGAGAGAATCGGCCAATCACCTAGCCGACTTAGTATTAGGATGTTTTCCTTTTCCATGTATTTAGTAGATTTCCTATTACATGTAGGATTAGGATAAGTACTCTTTCCATTTATCTCTATCTTGTAATCCTTATATAAGGAACCCCTTTGATGATTAATAATATACAGAACAATTACACACGAATTCTCTATTGTTCACAACACGTTATCAGCACGATAGTCTCCAGACCCTGAGACAAAACCATAACCTAAAATCCGTCACACATAAACCCTAAATCAGGCGGAACTTCAAATCGATCGATCTCTCTAACCCCGACGAACCAGACGACGAGCCACATATCAAATTGAAGCTCTTGACGAGACGAATCCATCAGCGCAAACCGTTTGTAGATCAGATCTCAGACGCGCCCACACTCTCAGAAACAATACACGGCGCCGACTTAAGTTCTTGGAACCCTAATCCGAGCCAACAAGATTTTTCTATCCAAATTCAAATCTTGTGAAAGATAAGTTATCATACCTCAGTAGTTTGATGATATCTTGTTTAGATTATGATGTTCATGTAATCTAATACCCCTTGTTTTGTTTCATGAGCTGAGAGGAATTGGTGCAAAGATCTAATCCCGACGAACCCTAATTCGTCCTAGCTCGCGTTCCAGCTCGTCAGCATTCGATCAGCTCCAGCCATAAGGCGTTCCTGATCCTAGACGACTTCAGCTTCCTGTTCAGAACAGAGCCAGCTCACGTTCACATCACAGGCAGCTCGAGTTCCCAATCAACCAGCTCGCAAAGGAAGCAACTCGCGACCCGATAGGAGGCAGCGTCCGTCCAGCTCGCGTCCGAGGTTTATCAGCCCATCTTGGAGGTCCGGTTTCTACAATCTGCAAGACAAAGGTAATCCTAATTCTGAGAACATGAAACGAACCTGGTTGTTTTGTAAAGATTGAAACCCTAAAAGATAATCTCTAAAACTGAAAGCCATAGGATAATAGATCAATACCCTATGAGTAAGTCGAAAGCTCTATAAGTTCGATCTAAACCTATAAACGAGATTGATCCATTGATCAATTAAAATCAGAGCCATAAAGGTTTTGAATCTCAAAACAAATCCCCTTGATCAAAGATCAAAGTATTCGAAATCCCCTAAAACCCTAATTAGAAAATCGGTTTTAATTTGAAACTTGAGTATTTTGATTGATCACCTAGAGATGTTATCAGAATTATCTTAAACTCTAAATTCGAATTTAAAGATCCTAAGGCCTTGAAACCGTAAAACGTTAAAAGATTGAAAAGTTTTTGTTAATGAGAGTTAGGTTGCTAGTTTACCTAATAGATATACAACTATGCAATAGGATTGAAAACACTTATATTAAATAATCCCCTATTGTATATGGCCGTATGGCCTAGCATCCGGATGGTTATAGAAACCGGATTGCATAATGATCCAATCCTTAGGATTGATGTATCACATAAATACCGTGAAGCTTAAGGCATCACAATATATGACCGTATGGTCTAGAGAGACATCACACCTGAATGATCATGCGACCTTGTTTGCATATCTCATGAACCGATCTTTAAGATCGCTGTATCACTAATATGGTCGTGTGATCTAAAAACATCACACTGCAAAGCCGTGTAGCTTAGTGTACATCTAAGAGGCCGTGTGGCCTAGCATCCGGATAGTCACATGACCCGGACTGCATCATGATCCGATCCTTAAGATCGTTGTATCACATAGTAATCGTGAAAGTCTAAAGCATTACATTGCAAAGCCGTATGGCCTTATATCCGGATGGATATATAAAACCGGATTATATCATGAACCAATCTCTAAGATTGCTGTATCACACTAAGATGGTCGTGAGCCCTAAGCATCACAAGACATGGCCGTGTGACCTGACTCACACCATGATCGATTGTTTTCATAGATGCATAAGAAATTGTTTGTGGCCGAGCTTGCTATATCATGCGGCTGCATGAGCCACATTGTGAACCGAAATTTTAAATGACAATGTGACTTAGATATCGAAAAGGGACTTGGTGATACAATCACCAAGGACAACAATGAGAATGAATTGGTACAATATTCCATCATCTCATTGAAGGTCTAAAAGATCAGTACATCACTATGGAAAATCCACTAGACTTTTGGAGATGCTTTACAGCATAGAAATTACCACCATAAAACGGTGTTGCTTCCAAAGACTAGAAATGACTGGAAGAATCTAAGATTCTTGGATTACAAAGTCATGGATGAGTACAACTCAGTCTTGTTTAAGACAGTCTCGATGATGAGATTTTGTGGTGAAGTAGTAACCAAGGAAGAGTTACTAGAGAAGTCCTATTCCACATTACATGTGTCGAAAGTCATACTGTAACAACAGTATAGAATAAAAGGCTTCGCCACTTATACTGACCTAATCGCATGACTGCTTCTGGCAGAGACCAAATTTCGATACGACTAGTCTTATTGCTTTATGATTGCAATTGTGTTTTAACCTAAGGATCATTCACGATTTTTATATATAATGGAATTGGTTCTAAGTTTATTGAATCTTGCCTGATCTTACCTGAACATATGAATGTTTTAAAGTATTGCCTAAAGGGCATAAAACCAAGTAAGAAATCGTGAATGGGTATAGTAAGCATAGTAAAGAAACTATGGCTAAAGGCATTTGCCTCAAAGGCATTAATATACACCCAAAAGAATGTATGACCCCTTGAGTTATAATGAATGGTTTCCAAATAGAAACAATGGGCAAGAAAGGAAACAAGTTCCTTCAGTTTTTGAAAGAAAAATCGCCTAAGACCTTATAAGAAAGTGATCGATACTATACCAATGATCTCTACTGATTTAAACTATGCTACAAGATCAGTATGAAGAAAGGCAAGAGATGTGGTGACCATCAAGACATAGCCCACGAAATTACACTATATGGCAAGATAGGATTAGCCATCCTAAAGTTTAAACTTGATGCAAAGAAATTAAAAAGGCACAGAGTTATCCCGTAAAGATCTCACGTTGTGAAACATGTACACATAGGGAAACTCATAAGGCTTAATTATCCCAAGCACCACAACCTTATAGTATGGTCATGAGGGGGAGAGAGGATAAACCCATGATCAATACTACAAGTTCGTGTACTATGGTCTAAAGACCATGTTATATGGCTCGGCCATTACTCGGCCATAAAGGGCCATTACCCGACCATAAGAGAGGCCATGATACAAACGGCCAAACCAAAGAGGCTATCACCTATAAACAGTTTGGCCACGACTTGGCCATGACTTGGCCGTGACTTGTCTGAATAGTGCAGGCTTGGCCGCACACTGTCCATGACTCGGCCAAAGAGGCCGAAGAGACCATGAGAGACAACGGCCTGGCCGCAAAGGCCATAACCGGCCGGAGAGGACATTACCTATAAGAGGTTCGGCCATTACCTATAAGCTTGGGGACATAATGAATATACATGTACAGAATAATAGTATGCATCAGGCCATATAAGTGAGCATAGATATTCCCATCTAAAGAATGAATATGGGTCATTAAAACCAGACATACACCATCTTAATAGATTCTGAAATAAACCACCACATACATATATGTGCCGTCTAAGATGGAACCTCAAAAGAGGATTGGGAATATATGTTGGATAGGAGTATGTGTTGTGAACAATAGGGGAATTCGTGTATCTTTCATTAATCAAAGTGTTCCCTTATATAGGGAATTACAAGATATGGATAAAAGGAAATAGTACATATCCTTATCCTAAAGTAAAAAGGAAAACCTCTTATAGATAAACATGAAGAGAAAAGGAAACTCCTAAATCTAAGGTCGGTCCAATGCTTTGGCCGCCTCTCTCTCTCTCTCTCTTGGACGCGGTCTTGGTCTTGGGCCTGGACGCGGTCCGTTCTTCCTTTACATGGTTACTAGCTATCCACATTGTTCTTAACACTCCCCCTTGGATGCTATAACCATATGGGCTCGTACCATGCACGATGTTGCCTCGTTAAAACCTCTCTAGGAAAACCAAAAACCCAAGGTGGGAAAAATGGAAACCATAGACAGGAAAAAGAGTACAACGCATGATACTCCCCCTGATGAAGGCATCACTGAAGATCCTTCAGCCGGCGCATCCCTATCTGATGAACCAGCTTCCTGTGTGTTGAGGTAGGCAGAGACTTGGTGAAAAGGTCGGCTGAGTTGTCGCTTGATCGAACTTGAACTACTTGAACTTCCTTTGTCTTCTGCAAGTCGTGGGTGAAGAAGAACTTGGGCAGGATGTGCTTGGTCCTGTCTCCCTTGATGTATCCTTCCTTGAGCTGAGCAATGCACGCCGCATTGTCTTCGTAGATGATTGTTGGTTCCTCCTTCTCTTGTCCCACGGCCAGACCACTCTCTCTTAAGACATGGCCGGTCATGTTCCTCAACCAGACAAGCTCACGGCTTGCCTCATACATGGCTATGATCTCGGCATGATTGGATGATGTGGCTACTAAGGACTGCTTGGTAGAACGCCAGCTTATTGCGGCTCCACTATGTGTGAATACATATCCCGTTTGAGATCTAGCCTGGTGTGGGTCAGATAAGTACCCAGCATCTGCATATCCGACCATGTTCTCTCCTGGCCGGTTAGTATAGAACAAACCGAGATCCTTTGTTCCTTGCAGATATCTGAACAGATGTTTCACTCCGTTCCAGTGCCTTAAAGTCGGACAAGAACCAAATCTTGATAGTAAGCTCACGGCAAAGCTTATGTCCGGTCTAGTATGACTAGCCAAGTACATTAAGGCCCCAATGGCACTTAGGTAAGGCACTTCCGGTCCGAGTGCTTCCTCGTCCGGCTTCTTTGGTCCGAATGGGTCCTTCTCAAGGTCTAAGGCCCTCACGACCATAGGACATGGCAAGGGATGAGCCTTGTCCATATAGAATTGCTTGAGTATTTTTTCTGTATAAGTTTCTTGGTGCACAAGGATGCCATTATCTTTATACTCAAACTGTAATCCCAAACAAAACTTAGTCTTCCCTAAGTCTTTCATCTCGAATTCTTTCTTTAGACATTCAACTGTTTGGGAAATCTCTCCAGAGGTTCCTATAATATTCAGGTCGTCCACATAGACAGACATGATCACGTAGCCCTTGCTGTCAAACTTCTTTATGAATATACATGGACTTATTGGATCATTCTTATAACCCTCTTTCACTAGGTACTCGGATAATCTATTGTACCACATTCGACCTGATTGCTTTAAACCATATAAGGCTTTGTTCAACTTTATGCAATGTTGTTCTCGAGAACCTTTCTTGTCTTTGAGCTCAATGCCCTCTGGAACTTTCATATGTATCTCATTATCCAGTGGTCCGTATAGGTATGCAGTTACTACATCCATTAGGCGTAAGTCAATGTTTTCTTTCACTGCCAGACTGAATAGATATCTCAGTGTAGTTGCATCCACCACAGGGGAGTAAGTCTCCTCATAGTCTATTCCAGGTCTTTGGGAGAATCCTTGTGCTACAAGCCGTGCTTTGTATCTCACTACTTCTCCTTTCTCGTTTCTCTTCCTTACAAAGACCCATTTGTATCCCACTGGTTTGACATCTCTTGGTGTCAATGTTATAGGGCCAAAAACGCCTCTCTTTCTCAATGATTGTAACTCCACGTTAATAGCTTCTTTCCACTTGATCCAATCTGATCTTAGCATGCATTCTTGTATGGACGTGGGTTCTAGATCCTCATCTTTATCCATGATCTCAAGTGCTACCTTGTATGCAAATAAATCATCAACGTTGATATCTTTTCTGTTCCATTGTTTTCCAGACATTACATGGTCTATAGAGATCTCTTGGTTGTCCGGCTCTTCTGTCCCGTGAAGCCCAGCGTCCCGGACCTCACTTTGAGGAACGGCCGGATCATCGTGTGTGGCCGGTACGCATGGCTCGACCGTCCTGGTCGGCTCGACCGGTCCATCAATGTCCTGGACGGTTTCTTTTATGCTCTCGGATCCAGCACCTCTCTTGGACTTCCGAGGCTGTTTGTCTTTGGAACCAATCGGTCTACCACGTTTTAAACGTTGCTTAGACTCTGTAGCCACTTGACATTGTCCATCTTGGACGTTCAATCTTATGGGTGCATTACAAGCCGGGTTGTGTGACATTGTTACTCTATTTGGGTCAGCAAATGTATCTGGCAACTTGTTAGCTAGCTCTTGTAGATGTATAATCTTTTGGACTTCTAGATCACACTCTCTAGTCCGAGGATCTTGCCAAGATATTGATGGTCTAAACCATTCTAAATCTTTTGAAATCAACCGGCTGTTATCTCCCCCTAAGGACGGATATTTGGACTCATCAAACTGTGAGTCTTCGTATCTGGCCTTAAACAAATCACCGGTTGTTGGCTCAAGATACTTTATGATACTTGGGGAGTCATATCCTACGTATATTCCCATCCTCCTTTGTGGTCCCATCTTAGTTCTCTGTGGTGGAGCAATTGGAACGTAGACGGCACATCCGAATGTCTTGATGTGGGACACGTCTGGCTCTTGACCCGTGAGTAG
Organism: Brassica napus; assembly: GCF_020379485.1. NCBI lineage: Eukaryota > Viridiplantae > Streptophyta > Magnoliopsida > Brassicales > Brassicaceae > Brassica > Brassica napus. The sequence goes on from NW_026015034.1 coordinate 34,813, forward strand.
TTGGGATGGTGAATATCTATGTTCACTAGATGGCCTGATGCGAATCAGTTCCGTTGCATGTAAAACCGCATGTCCCCATGCTGATACCGGAAGTTGAGACTTCATAAGCAGTGGCCGGGCTATCAGCTGGATCCGTTTAATGAATGATTCGGCCAAGCCGTTCTGTGTATGGACATGTGCCAGGGAGTGCTCTACTCTTACCCCCATGGACATACAGTATTCATTAAACGCTTGGGACGTGAATTCACCAGCATTGTCTAGACGTATAGTCTTAAGAGGGAAATCTGGAAAGTGTGCTCTCAGCCTTATCATTTGGGCAAGCAGCCGTGCAAAGGCTAGGTTCCTAGTGGATAGTAGGCAGACATGTGACCATCTGGTCGATGCATCAATGAGGACCATGAAGTATCTAAACGTCCCACAAGGTGGGTGTATTGGTCCACATATGTCTCCTTGAATCCTTTCCAGAAAGTTTAAGGTTTCTTTGTGAACCTTAGCTGGTGATGGCCTGATTATGAGTTTCCCTTGTGCACATGCTGCACATGTGAGATTTCGTGGGATAACTCCTTTGAACGTGTGCCCTTGTGAATTCATCATCAGCTTTCGCATCATTCCTGTTCCGGGATGGCCAAGCCGGTTATGCCATAAAGTGAATAGCTCGGAGGCATTGGCCTCGATCATACTGATCCTTGCATAGTACAGACCAGTGGTCATTGCGGGCATTGTCTCTAGGATCTTTTTATTGCCTTTGGTTATCAAGGTTATGTTAAGGAATTCTTTGTTTCCTTCTTCCCATGTTTCAAGGTGAAAACCGTTTAATCTTATATCCTTGAAACTCAATAAGCTTCTTCTAGAGCTTGGGGAATACAAGGCGGTTTTGATCTCTAGGTGAGTGCCCTTAGGCATCATCACGTAGGCTTGGCCGTGACCTTCAATCAGGCTAGCCTCACCCGCAATGGTGTGTACCTTTGCACTTTGCATTGTGAGATTTATAAAGTACCTTTTGTCTCTAAGTATTGTGTGACTTGTGCCACTATCCACCACAAGTACACTCATCTCATCATTCATTCTATAAATAAAATAAACTTTAGAGACTTCATAAGATGTTTAAAACTCTTCTTATTAAAAATTCCATTACATAAAATAAAAACACCAAATCAAAACATAAAGCAATAAGACAATGTGATTCGAAAACTAGTCCTTGAGACAATCGGATGTCTCAAAATCCATTAGGTCATCTTGGTTATCCTTGTCGGATTCATTGTCAGCATCATACCCATATCCCTTGTCCTCATGGACGTTTTCTTGGATCATGTTTGCCTCCGGGTTCTTGTTCTTGATGCTCTCTTGGTAGAGGTCGCACAAGTGTTTCGGAGTTCTACAATTCTTTGCCCAATGATTGTCACTCCCGCATCTATGGCATAGAGACTTGTTGGACGTGTAAGATGGTTTGGATATGCCACCTCGTCCGCGGCCGTAGCTGCCTCGACCCCGGCCGTAATTGGAACCACGACCACGGTTATTGTGGTTTCCTTTCCGGCCAGTTGAGTAGCCATCTCGGCCGTTTGAGTTGTCACGTCCACGCCTCTTGAATCCACCACGGCTATTGCCGTATGGTTTCTTGTTGTCTTGGACGTAATAGGTTTCATTGGGAGGATCTTTCTTCTCGACCTCATGGGCTTCGGGTAGTGGTGCTGTCCCGGCGGTCTAACCCCGTTACTCTTTAGTAGGAGTTCATTGTTTGCCTCGGCCAGGAGTAGACATGAGATCAGATCAGTATATGTGGCAAAGCCCTTTGTCCTGTATTGCTCTTGCAACACAGAATTCGAGTGGTTGAAAGTTGTATAGGTCTTTTCAAGCATCATGCTATCGGTTACCTCTTCACCACACAGCTTTAGTATTGAGACAATCTTGAATAGAGCTGAATTGTAATCATCCACTGACTTATAGTCTAAGAATCTTAGATGCATCCAATCATGCCTTGCTTTTGGAAGCAACACCATCCTGTGGTGATCATATCTATTCTTTAAAGCCATCCAAAGATCTAGTGGATTCTCGATTGTCATGTACTGATCTTTAAGACCATCAATGAGATGATGTCGCATAAGGCCTAAGGCTCTGTATCGGTTCTTTTCATTCTCATTGTTGTCTTCGATGATAGTATCACCGAGTCCTTTGGACTTTAGACTAATCCTTGTGTCTAGTGCCCACTGCAGGTAATTGTCTCCGGAGAGATTGAGGGGTGCATAGTCTTTGTTTGCTATTTTCGACATCTGAATCACATCATCATGTAAGGTATTAGGTTCACAATGTGATTCACGTGGCCGCAGGATATAAGCAAGCTCGGCCACAACACGTCTTATGCATTTATGGTATTCAAACAATTCTAATCGACCATGGTGCTATCAATCATGAACCACACGGTTCTATAGGCTTTCTAACAACCTAAACTCGTATGATCTATATGCTGGTCGATCTTGTTTTAATTAATTATGAATGCAATACAATATTCGGATTCATGTAAAGCAATCTACCTTATCTTACTTCTTTTTATAACACCTAGGGTTTCCAATCTTTGAATTCTTATCAACCTTATGTTAAGGTTTCAAGGCCTTAAGTATTTTGTGTTCTTAGTTAGATTATTTCAAGAAGAACAATCTAACTTTCCTAAACTTCAAAAATAAGCAAGAA
>NW_026015034.1:52500-57500 GCF_020379485.1 Brassica napus
ACCTGTGAGTCACATCAGGCGTTGTTCAGACTTGGAAATATCGAAGGCCTTCCGCATCCTTCGTGAGATCCCTCGATCCATCACTTCTCCATCCGGAGATCCTATCAAATACCGTACCGGCTGAGTGTTCCGATCTAAGGGTCTATCAAAGTGGTATCAGAGCCACTCAACCGGTATCATCTTCTCATTCCATCTTCTCATCTACCATCTTCTTCATCTAAAAAGTTCTTCTTCTATCTATCTTGAACCCGGGCCACTCATTACCACCATATAAAAAAAAAAAAGAAAAGAAACAGTATAAAAAAAAAAAAAAAAGATTGTGGTGGTGGTGGAAGAGAAAGCCTGCTGGCTGAAGAGTAATCCGGCCTTTGAGTTGGTTAAGGCGGGTTCCCCTTGTAATCTCTTATCTACCTTCTCTTGTGACCCTTGTTTGATTGGATCTGACCCACTGAGTATCTTTGGACTTGTCTTTCTCTGAACTTTGAGAACAAACCAAAATCTTGTGTGAACCACTTCAAATCTTTGAGAGAAACACGTGAGTGGGAGAGGAAACAAACACTTGAGAGTGTGAGGTATTTGTTACCCTAACGTTTATTGTTGAGAATTTCAGGAAGAACCATGAGCAGTGAGGAAGAACGGAACCGTCCCGGAAATTCTGTAGCCGGACTCTCAAACCTCCAAATGAGGGCTTTAAACGATACTTTTACTAACCTTATGAATGCAGGACTTGAGCAGATCCATCAAAGGTTAGATGAGATTCAGGAGAGCCAACAAACCAGATCTAGAACCGGAACCAGACGAGCTCAACCTAGACGGAACAGCCAATCCGATCTAGAAATCTTTGACGAAGATACCAACGATGATCAATCCATCAACCGACCCAGGAGAGGACATAGAAACCGAAACCCAGGTGAAGTCAATCCTTTTGCTAGAGCTGAACGAAATGAAAATGGGTTGGGTGCTTTGAAATTGAAAATTCCAAGCTTTGAAGGAAAGAATGATCCTGATGTCTTTTTAGAATGGGAAAGGAAAATTGAACTGGTTTTTGATTGTCAAAACTTGTCTGATATTAGGAAGGTTAGGTTAGCAGCTTCTGAATTTTCTGGCTATGCTATTAACTGGTATGACCGAGTTGTGACTCACAGGAGGAGAACAGGTGAAGCACCAGTGGAGACTTGGTTGGGGCTTATTACGCTTATGCGGAAACGCTTCGTACCGGACCATTACCAACGCGACCTACACCACAAACTCAGGAGGCTACTTCAGGGAACAAAGTCGGTTGAGGACTACCATCAGGAAATGGAGACTTTGATGCTTAAGGCTGATGTGGATGAACCTGTAGACGCAACCATGGCTAGATTCCTCACTGGACTCAACCGGGACATCCAAGACCGCATGGAACTTCAGGATTATAGTGACTTGGAACAGATGCTACACAAGGCTATCCTGATTGAGCAGCAAGTCAAAAGGAAAGGACTCTCCAAATCCACCTTCCCTTCAAAATCACCTTTTCCATCTAAGCCTAGCTACCAAGACAAAGGTAAGTATCCTGCCACAACAAATACTGCTTTGAAAACTGATGTTCCTACTCGTGTGGATAAAGGAAAAGCAGTGGAAAACCCCAGCAGAACAAGAGACATAAGGTGTTTCAAGTGTCAGGGCCTCGGACACTATGCCAACAAATGTCCAAACCAGCGGGTGATGGTTCTTTTGGAAAATGGTGATGTAGAATCCGAGGAGGACAAAGAGGAAAAAGAGGACCTTGGTCCCATTTTTGATGAGGAAGAAGAGCCCTTTGATTACCCAGCCAGTGGACCACTTCTTGTTACAAGAAAGCTCTTGGAGGAACCGATCTTAGAGGACGAAATTGAGGAAGTAATTGATGAGTTCTGTTCCACGTTTGTTAAAGAAACAGGACCGGTCTACGACGAGGACAATCTCAGCTTTCCAGCTACTGGTCCTCTTCTTGTCACTAGACGATCCTTAAGTGTTCAGCCTAAAACCGACGAGAAGGAACAAAGGGAGAATCTCTTTCACTCTAGATGTTTTGTTTCTTCTAAAGTTTGCTCTTTGATTATAGATGGTGGCAGCTGTACCAACGTGGCTAGTGATACCTTGGTGAAGAAACTTGGACTTGTTACACGTCCACTTGCCAAACCTTTCAGGTTGGAATGGTTGAATGAGGACGGAGAGCAATACGTCAAGGAACAGGTGACTGTTCCGATCACTATCGGACGGTACGAGGATGAGGTCGTGTGTAACGTCCTTCCCATGGACGCTTGTCACATTCTTTTGGGTCGACCTTGGCAGTTCGACAAGAAGGCCGTCCATGATGGCTACACAAACCGCCACTCCTTTGAACACAATGGAAAGAAAATCACCTTGGTTCCCCTTTCTCCCTTAGAAGTTCACCAAGATCAAATCCAACTTAAGAAGGGACGAGAACAAGACTCCAAACCTGAGGCATCAGCAAGAAATTCCAACTTCTACATCAAACAAGGTCAGGTAAGAAAAACCCTTGCCACCAAAAAGCCATTCCTTTTGCTTGTTTATAAGGAATCTCTTATGGCCTCATCTTCTTCTCACCTTGCACCGGACATTCCGAGTGATTTGAAAGGATTATTGCAGGAGTTTTCTGATGTATTTCCTGAAGAAAATCCAAAAGGATTGCCTCCAATCCGTGGCATTGAACATCAGATCGATCTCGTTCCAGGCGCGTCCTTGCCAAACCGACCAGCGTACCGCACTAACCCCGTCGAGACCAAGGAACTCCAAAAGCAGATTGATGATCTTCTTGACAAAGGATACATCCGAGAAAGCCTCAGCCCATGTGCTGTACCTGTCCTACTCGTGCCAAAGAAAGATGGGTCGTGGAGGATGTGTGTGGACTGTCGGGCCATAAACAACATCACGGTAAAGTATCGCCATCCCATCCCTCGTCTTGATGACATGCTTGATGAACTTCATGGTGCTTGTGTCTTTTCTAAGATAGACTTGAAAAGTGGATACCACCAGATTAGAATGAAAGAGGGAGATGAATGGAAAACGGCCTTTAAAACAAAACTAGGATTGTATGAATGGTTAGTTATGCCTTTTGGTTTGACTAATGCACCTAGTACTTTCATGCGTCTGATGAACCATGTGTTGAGATCCTTTATTGGTCATTTCGTTGTTGTGTATTTTGATGATATTCTTGTTTATAGCAAAAACCATGAGGAACATCAAAGGCATTTGAGAGCCGTTCTTGAAGTCCTTAGGGACGAACGTTTGTTTGCTAACCTTGGAAAGTGTTCTTTTGGTACAGATCAAGTTGTTTTCCTAGGTTTTGTTGTAGGAAAAGATGGCCTGAAGGTTGATGAAGAAAAGGTCAAAGCCATCCGCGACTGGCCCATTCCTAAGTCCGTAAGTGAGGTTCGAAGCTTCCATGGCCTTGCTGGTTTCTATCGACGGTTCGTCCAAGACTTCAGTTCTATAGCCGCTCCTCTCACTGAGGTTATCAAGAAGAATGTGGGTTTCAAGTGGGAACAACCTCAGCAGGAAGCTTTCCAAATCCTAAAAGAGAAGTTAACTCAAGCCCCTCTTCTTGCTTTACCCGATTTTTCTAAAACTTTTGAGATTGAGTGTGATGCTTCCGGAGTGGGTATTGGTGCTGTTCTTATGCAGGATAGGAAACCCATCGCATACTTTAGTGAAAAACTTGGAGGAGCTACCTTGAATTACCCAACCTACGACCAGGAGCTTTATGCTTTGGTGAGAGCACTTCAAACTTGGCAGCACTACCTTTGGCCCAAGGAATTCGTCATTCATACCGACCATCAGTCCCTGAAACATTTGAAGGGACAACAGAAGCTTAACAAGCGCCATGCTCGTTGGGTTGAATTCATTGAGACATTTCCATACGTGATCAAGTATAAACAAGGTAAGGAAAATGTTGTGGCCGATGCCTTGTCACGCAGGTATGTTCTCCTTTCAGCTCTTGAGACCAAACTTCTTGGATTTGAATTTATCAAAGAGATTTATGCATCTGATCCGGATTTCAAAGAGGTTTTCAAAAAGAGTTCCAAAACTGCTTATGGGAAGTATTATCAGGTTGCTGGTTTCTTGTTTTATGATAACCGCTTGTGTGTTCCCCAATGTTCTTTGAGGGAGTTGTTTGTCAGGGAAGCACACGGAGGTGGCTTGATGGGACACTTTGGTGTGAAGAAAACCTACAAGGTTGTGTTCGATCATTTCTATTGGCCGGGTCTCATGAAAGATGTTGAGAGGATTTGCAGTCGATGTGTTGTGTGCAAAAAGTCTAAATCCAAAGTCTTGAACCAAGGTTTGTATACAGCTCTACCCATCCCTTCTCATCCATGGGTAGACATTTCTATGGACTTTGTACTTGGATTGCCGCGATCCAAGTCAGGTAAGGATTCCATCTTTGTTGTGGTTGATAGATTTTCAAAGATGTCTCATTTCATTGCATGCCATAAGACTGATGATGCTACTCACATTGCTGAACTGTTCTTTAGAGAAGTGGTTAGGTTGCATGGAATGCCTAAGACTATCGTTTCAGATAGAGATGCTAAGTTCCTTAGCTACTTTTGGAAAACTTTGTGGTCTAAATTAGGCACTAAATTGATGTTCTCTACTACTTGTCATCCTCAAACTGATGGACAAACTGAGGTTGTGAACCGTTCACTATCTGCCTTGCTTAGGTCTTTGATAAAGAAAAACTTGAAAACTTGGGAAGAATGTTTGCCGCATGTGGAATTTGCTTATAACCATTCTATGCATTCAGCTACTCAGTTTTCACCTTTTGAGGTTGTGTATGGGTTTAATCCTCTTTCTCCACTTGATCTTTTACCTCTTCCTTTGAGTGAACGTGTTAGCACAGATGGCAAGAAGAAGGCGGACACAATAAAGAAGATGCATGAACGGGTCCGAGCTAACATCATGGCCAGAACAGAAAGGTACACTCGACAAGCCAACAAGAAACGTAAGGAGGTCGTTTTTGA
>NW_026015034.1:75000-81066 GCF_020379485.1 Brassica napus
TGTCTCCTGGATGTCTTGGTTTGGTCTGGACGTCGTCTGGTTCTCCTGGTTGGATTGGAATTGCTTGGAATGGATCAAACCGAAAGATTGTCCAATCTTTCCATAAATAGCTCCGGTTGGGTTTAAGTGATTCTCCATTGAACCAACTGATCTCCTGGGTTCTGGTGCAGCTAAGGACTTCTGGAATACCTCCTGATTGGTTAAGATGATCTCCTGGTTCCCATAAATAGCTCTGGGTCGAACCAAGTTGAATTGGTTGAAGACTTTCCATAGATGACGTCGGTTTGGCCGGTTCTGGGGAATTGATCATAACTCCTAATTTCCGTGGCCATTTCTCCTGATCTTGGGCTTTATGAAAAGATGATAAACTCCTCTTGACTTCTGTGATGGGTTTTGCTTCAGGCCGCTCCTTCATTGAGCTTGAATCTTCTTCTAAAGTCGGGTACTCGCAGATGGACGGGTTGAGAAACCTCTGAATTGTAAAATTCATAACTTCTCTCTCCGTGATTATTTTGACCCAATTCCAATTGGCCTGGACTCCTTCTTGAGTGTAGAATGCATAAAAATTAGCCTCGTGATTTAAACCCTCCTGGTTTGTAAGATATGGCATTTTTAGTGCACGTATGTCCTGGTTGGCGCCTTGGCTGGTTGAGTAGGGTGTTGGGTCGACCTCTGGTTCAGCTGCTGAATTGCTGGCCGCAACATTCCCTCCCCCTTGAAAAGGTTTCGACCTCGAAACTGTATAACCTGCACCAAGATAGAGCAAGTCAGCTTTCATACTCTTTTGAGATTCTAAGGTCTTACCTTGATATTGTTTCGGTTTGGGGATGGATTGTGCATCAGGTGGCTCTTCTTTCAGCAAATAGGATAGGATCACGCCTCTGCTTTTGACTTTGGCATTTCTTATCTCCTTCAGTGGATGGTCCTTCATACTCCTAGTAGGCTCAGTTCTGACCATCTTTGGTTTTGATTCTCCTAGCAACAAAAGATTATCCGGTGGGATTTCTTTGAAGCTTTCTCCTTTGCAACCTGAAAAATTCTCAACATTCTGGACAAAAATCAAGTGCATTATATCTGTGTTTGGACACTGATAAAAATAATTTGAGATTTCCAGACTTACTTTGATAGCTTCCACAAGTTGAAGAATGATTTTCTTCTTTGGACAACTTGTTCTTGTTTGCTGCCTTCTTTGCATCTTTTGACCTTGGTGGTTATGAACTTCAACTTCTTTTATTCCTGGATCAAAACTTTTTGGCAAAGACAAGTGCATTATATCTGGATAATCAAGTGTCTTGGACGTTTTAAGATCAGAGAAGATTACCTTAAGCCTTGGCATTTGAACACATTGTTCAACACTAGACTTCCACTTGTGAGGTGGTTCATGGCTGGGCTTATGGTCTGGTTCTTTCCTTAGAACTTCAGGAAGCAAATAGCTTTCATTTTTACTCTCTACATCAAGAACACACACGTCAATACCAGTTTCTCTAGGTGGTGTTTGACACTTACCTTGGTTTGATACTTTATTTACTGGTTTTGCTTCTTTAAGCAACATGGACTGCATTGTGTCTTGAACCTTCTCCTGGTTCATCACTGGTGTGGCGCCTGGTGGCTCCTCTCCTTTGAATTCATGCTCTTTAATTCCTGTTAAAACACCTTTTGACAAAGACAAGTGCATTACACAAGAATTTGGAACCAACAAATCAGATTGAATAAAACTATCACTCTTCATAGATAAATCTGTTTTCTTTTCTAGTGATGTTTCTATCAATACTTGCTTAGTAGGACAAACTACAGCATAGTGTCCTTTCTTATGACATCTATAACATGTCTGATATTTTAAATCCTCAGATTTAGAAGACTTACCTTGGCTTGATGGCGCTTCTTCCTTTGGGTTTAAAATCTCCTTGTCTCTTGGACTTAAATCATGGACAACTTTGGATCTCAACAAGGATGTGGAGTTCGTGTCTTTCTGGACCTCAGGACCTGTCTTAACATCCTTGGACAAAGACAAGTGACTCATACCAGTTGGAGATGATTTATAAACAAATTTATCAAGTATAGGACTTACCTTGGCCTTTTCTTGAAAAATAGGTTTGTCTGATTTTTCTTTGTGTCTGGCCAACGTGTCTTGGCTGACAAAGTTCTTTCTCTCCATGGTCTTTGGGACCTCATAAGGTTGGGACTGATCATAGAGAACTGTGTGCCCCTTGTTTGGCCGAATCTGTTCTTGATGGATCAAGCTTCTATGGCCTTGTTGTGGCACCACTCTCTTTGCCTCTTTGGACCCATGGCTTGAAAACCTCCTTGGGTACCTTTCTCTAATCTCTGGTGTTGGAAGTGAGGATACATACTTCCTGATCATGGCCTCTTTAAGATCTTCCCACGTTTTGATAGCCTCTCTTTGACTCTTCCATCTTGCACCATCTACACCTTTCCACCATTTGTATGCACTTCCGTTGAGTTGTTTGATGGCATGGCTCAGCTTTTCTTTCTTTGGCACGCCATGGAATGAAAACCAATCATCCATGGTTCTTTCCCATGAGAGATAGTCATCTGGCCAACTGCTTCCTGAAAAAGAATAAATCTTAACTTCATTAACAGGTTTAAAATCAAGATAAGAATGAGTTAAGTGTTTATGAGTTGAAGAAGTATGGTGTGGGGTGATCCATGAAGGATCTGGTGGCTTAGGCTCAACATAGCCATCCTCTGGTGCATCTCCAAATCTTCTTTTTCCTTGCTGTGGTCGTTGGCCTTGTGCCTTGTTTCTTTTCTCCAGCTGAGAAATCTGATCTTGTACACCCTTCATAGCAGCCAATAGCTGTTTTTGAGAGGCCAATAAGGCTTGGCTTTGTGCTAATTCTTCCATTTCTTCCTGCAAGCAATCACAAAGATCAAGTGAAGAATAGAGAATTTATGGTCGGATCAGAATAAGAACCAAAATGCAAGCTAATTAAAACTAAACCGAGAAAATATGCAATGTTGAACCGAAATGAAATAAATTATGAAAAATGATTTTTCTTTTGGTTTTCTTAATGCAAATCTCGAAATGAAACAGTAATAAATGACAATTAACACAAATGAAAAGAAAATATGGAAAGCAAACTAATGCTGAATTTTTTTTTGAATTTTCATTGGATGAAATACAACAATTAAATATGCAAATGATATAAACTAAAGCTTAAAAATATTTCTTTTTCTTTTCTGATGCAATCACGAAATGGACAAGTAGAAATGGTATGAAACAATAACTAGGATTATTTCTTTTGGCTTTTGAATTTATGAATGCAAATGAAAAGGAATCAAATTCAAAACAGAAATTTTTATGGAATTTTCTTTTATGGAAACTAATGAATGCAAACACTTTCTTTTGGGATTTTCGTTTTTTTAAATGAATCAAACAAAACTTTTTCTTTTCTTTTTCGTGGCTTTAAAGTATGATGAACAGCAAGAACAAAAATATGCAGAAACAAAACTTGAAACAAAAAGAAACAGTTTTTATGGATTTTCGGTTTATGAATGGAAAAACAAATGCAAGCAAGTATGAGATGCAAGGATAGATATCACCTGAGTCAGGAGCTTAAGCTCTGATACCAAATGTTGCAGGCTGGGATTCAGGCTACTCAAATGGACGGACTGAGGTTCAAGAACTCGGACTGGACAGGACGGACGGACGGCTATGGAGTGGCTAGACGGACGCGATGGAGAGGGAGATGGCCGATCTGGTACCTGAAACAAAAGAGTAATTTTTATGAGTTTTTATGGATTAAATGATGAACTGAAAGAAAACTAAATGATAAATGAAGAACAGAAGCAAAATAGACTTTTATGGGTTTTATATTGAATGGAAAATCTAGAACTATATGATGCAAAATGAAACAAAATAAGAGAAGGATAGAGATGGCTGATGGATTCAAGTTGCTGGACTGATGTCTCTCTCAACAAGAACAGGGGATGGAGATGGCGTGAAGGTGGGATCTTCTTGCTGGACTGATGTCTCTCTCAAGCCGGATCAAGGGATGGATTGAAGTGGATTTGCGGATGAGGTTTGATTGAATCTCTCAATCTGATGAAGGATGGATCGAATTGATTGACTCTCTCAATCTGTGTACTGAGCTTGTTTGATTTGCACAAACAAACTAGACTCACGAAATCAATAGAACAACAAAGAATCTCTCTTTGAATCCTAAAGACCGATATTTATACAAAGAACAATCTTTGATAAAAAAAACTGAATAACTTTTTATTAACTTGGTGATTAAGGGTGCTCTCTACAATGGACGACAATGAGCTTATATAATGCTCAGATACAAGACTCTAAACGTTCACAAAAGAAAAGAAAGGAAACAAATCTAAACTAAGCAAGAAATCGGAAACTAGCCGTTGGAGCCTTTTGTGGGATTTTGGCTCCAAGTGAAGAAACTTGATTTGCTTGAATCTGGACGGTTTAAGGGGATAAGAGAGCTTTCTTGGGACCTTCTTGAATGCTTGGTAGAAGCTGATCTCGTCCTTGCCTTGGTAGAAAAAGAGCTGTTGGAGTTTGAATGCAAGAGACTCCAAATAAGGCAGTTTGGTGATAATGGGGATCTTCTTATTCCTATGTGGGCTGGTGCATGGGATGAAGTTGTAGAACTCTTCTGGCTCGTGTATAATGTCTCCTGGATGTCTTGGTTCTGTCTGGACGTCGTCTGGTTCTCCTGGTTGGATTGGAATTGCTTGGAATGGATCAAACCGAAAGATTGTCCAATCTTTCCATAAATAGCTCCGGTTGGGTTTAAGTGATTCTCCATTGAACCAACTGATCTCCTGGGTTCTGGTGCAGCTAAGGACTTCTGGAATACCTCCTGATTGGTTAAGATGATCTCCTGGTTCCCATAAATAGCTCTGGGTCGAACCAAGTTGAATTGGTTGAAGACTTTCCATAGATGACGTCGGTTTGGCCGGTTCTGGGGAATTGATCATAACTCCTAATTTCCGTGGCCATTTCTCCTGATTGGGCTTTATGAAAAGATGATAAACTCCTCTTGACTTCTGTGATGGGTTTTGCTTCAGGCCGCTCCTTCATTGAGCTTGAATCTTCTTCTAAAGTCGGGGTACTCGCAGATGGACGGGTTGAGAAACCTCTGAATTGTAAAATTCATAACTTCTCTCTCCGTGATTATTTTGACCCAATTCCAATTGGCCTGGACTCCTTCTTGAGTATAGAATGCATAAGATATGGCATTTTTAGTGCACGTATGTCCTGGTTGGCGGCTTGGCTGGTTGAGTAGGGTGTTGGGTCGACCTCTGGTTCAGCTGCTGAATTGCTGGCCGCAACATGAGGTCTCGTTCTTTAACAGAATTAACCAGACAAATCGCTCCACCCAATAAGAAGGCCATGCACACCACCCATAGAATCAAGAAAGAGCTCTCAGTCTGTCAATCCTTACTATGTCTGGACCTGGTAAGTTTCCCCGTGTTGAGTCAAATTAAGCCGCAGGCTCCACTCCTGGTGGTGCCCTTCCGTCAATTCCTTAAGTTTCAGCCTTGCGACCATACTCCCCGGAAACCAAAAACTTTGATTTCTCATAAGGTGCCAGCGGAGTCCTAAAAGCAACATCCGCTGATCCCTGGTCGACATCGTTTTATGGTTGAGACTAGGACGTATCTGATCGTCTTCGAGCCCCCAACTTTCGTTCTTGATAATGAAAACATCCTTGGCAAATGCTTTTGCAGTTGTTCGTCTTTCATAAAATCCAAGAATTTCACCTCTGACTATGAAAATACGAATGCCCCGACTGGTCCCCTGTTAATCATTACTCCGATCCCGAAGGCCAACACAATAGGATCGAAATCCTATGATGTTATCCCCATGCTAATGTATACAGAGCGTAGGCTTGCTTTGAGCACTCTAATTTCTTCAAAAGTAACAGCGGCGGAGGCACGACCAGGCAGGTAAGGCCAGGAGCGTATCGCCGACAGAAGAGACAAGCCGACGGTGCTCACCGAAGGCGGACCGGCGACCCATCCAAGGTTTCAACTACGAGCTTTTTAACTGCAACAACTTAAATATACGCTATTGGAGCTGGA
>NW_026015035.1:0-53808 GCF_020379485.1 Brassica napus
TTGTGTATCCATCGAGACCTGAAACATTAATATGTGGACGCGCGATTTTTGTCTAAGAGTTCCGTCTGGGGAAAACTGTGGCTTTGGTAGGAGGAAGCGGGTCGGAAAATCAACTGTGATATCTCTTTTGCAGAGGTTTTATAACCCGGTCGCCGGAGAGATTCTTATAGATGGTGTATCCATTGATAAGTTGCAAGTGAAGTGGGTAAGGTCGCAAATGGGTTTAGTTAGCCAAGAGCCTGCACTTTTTGCCACGTCCATAAAGGAGAACATATTGTTTGGTAAGGAGGATGCATCCCTTGATGATGTTGTGGAAGCTGCCAAGGCCTCTAATGCTCATAATTTCATTTCTGAATTACCAAAGGGTACGAAACTCAGGTTAGGTTTTAATTTTACATACTTTAGCACTCATTGTATTTGAATTTGACCCGCTCAGAAGAGCTATGTATTGCATATTTTTAGTAGTTTTATTAGAGATTATGGAAACTATAGAAAATTTAGAAAATAATTTAATAAAAAAATATTTTCAATAATTTAGAGATCATGATAGGGTTATGTATATTATTTCTTAAAGATTCTGCGGCTATAAGCCAAGACCGGCCCTGTTTATTCGGAGGTTGATATAGTTGTGTAAACAAATAGGTGGGGGAGAGAGGAGTGAAAATGTCAGGAGGACAAAAGCAGAGAATTGCAATTGCACGTGCAATAATCAAATCACCACAATTCTCCTTCTAGATGAGGCAACAAGCGCATTGGACTCTGAATCGAAAGAGTAGTCCAAGAAGCCTTAGAGAATGCATCAATTGGTCGTACAACTATCCTTATTGCCCACCGTCTCTCCACCATTCGTAATGCTGACATTATCTCTGTGGTCCAAAACGGCCATGTTGTTGAGACTGGATCGCACGATGAGCTAATGGAGAACTTAGATGGTCAATATGCTTCACTAGTCCGTTTACAACAGATTGAAAAAAATGACTCAGATGTCAACATGAGTGTCAATGTGCTAATGGGTCCAGTCTCGGATCCTAGCAAAGATTGAGAAGTAGATCAAGAGTCTCGACTCTTAGCCGGTCAAGCTCTGCCAACTCCATTTCAGGTTTACACACTCTGAAGAATCTGTCTGGAGATGATAAGCCGCCTTTACCATCGTTTAAGAGACTCTTTGCTATGAACTTACCGGAATGGAAACAGGCGTTATATGGTTGCGTAAGTGCAACCTTGTTTGGTGCCATACAGCCGGCGTACGCATATTCTTTGGGGTCGATGGTATCAGTATATTTTTTGAAAAGCCACGACGAGATCAAGGAGAAAACGATGATCTACGCATTATCTTTTGTCGGCTTAGCCGTGCTTTCTTTACTGATCAATATCAGCCAACACTACAATTTTGCATGCATGGGCGAATATTTGACTAAGCGTATCCGAGAACGTATGCTCTCTAAGGTGCTAACCTTTGAAGTCGGTTGGTTCGATCGTGATGAGAACTCAAGCGGTGCCATTTGTTCTAGACTTGCAAAAGATGCTAATGTGGTACGCACATGAATTTTTAAGATTAGTAACAAACAATGTCATAACGTCTCTTGATCTTTATAATAACTTCTTTTATAATAGGTGAGATCGTTGGTAGGTGACCGGATGGCTTTATTGGTACAAACCATATCAGCTGTAACCATTGCATGCACAATGGGTTTGGTCATTGCTTGGAGGTTAGCCCTAGTGATGATCGCGGTGCAGCCGGTGATTATTGTTTGCTTCTACACTCGACTTGTTCTACTCAAGAACATGTCGAAAAAAGCAATCAAGACTCAGGACGAGAGTAGTAAACTAGCCGCCGAGGCTGTTTCAAACGTCCGGACCATCACAGCCTTTTCATCACAAGAACGTATCATGAATATGTTGGAGAAGGCTCAAGAAACCCCGCGGAGAGAAAGCATACGTCAGTCGTGGTTTGCGGGGATTGGGCTTGCCATGTCGCAGAGCCTCACGTCATGCACGTGGGCGCTAGACTTTTGGTATGGTGGTAAGTTGATAGATGGTGGATACATCACAGCGAAAGCTTTGTTCGAAACGTTTATGATCTTGGTTAGTACTGGTCGGGTTATTGCCGATGCTGGAAGCATGACAACTGATCTAGCCAAAGGTTCGGACGCGGTCGGGTCGGTTTTCGCAGTGTTGGACCGGTACACATCGATTGATCCAGAAGATCCAGATGGATATGAACCGGAAAGAATAACCGGTCGGGTCGAGTTTCTCAACGTGGACTTCTCTTATCCAACTAGACCGGATGTAACGATATTCAGCGGCTTCTCTATTAATATCGACGCAGCAAAGTCGACTGCGATAGTTGGTCCAAGCGGGTCGGGTAAATCCACGGTAATCGGGTTGATCGAACGGTTTTACGACCCGGTTAATGGTGTTGTGAGAATCGACGGTCGAGATTTAAGAACGTACAATCTGAGAGCGCTTCGTCAGCACATAGCTTTGGTTAGCCAAGAGCCAACGTTGTTCGCGGGAACGATACGAGAAAACATCATATACGGAAGAGCGTCGGATAAGATCGACGAAGCAGAGATCATCGAGGCTGCAAGAGCAGCGAACGCTCATGATTTCATCACAGCATTATCGGACGGTTACGACACATACTGCGGGAACAGAGGAGTACAGTTATCCGGTGGTCAGAAACAGAGATTGCTATCGCTAGAGCGGTGTTGAGAGAACCCGTCAGTGTTGCTCCTTGATGAAGCAACGAGTGCTTTGGATAGCCAGTCGGAGCGTGTGGTGCAAGACGCACTCGAGCGCGTGATGGTTGGAAGGACGAGCATTGTTATTGCACATAGACTGAGCACGATACAGAACTGCGACATGATTGCTGTTCTAGAGAAAGGGAAACTCGTGGAACGTGGGACCCATTCATCCTTGCTGGCAATGGGGCCGACAGGTGTTTACTACTCATTGGTTAGTCTCCAGAGAACTTCTTGTTGAATAAAAAGTTTGGAGAATTTGTTTTTTCAAACATTAAAACAAATATGTGTTTAAATTTGGCTTGTATGACTATAGCATAACAACATAAAAGTAACTTCAATGGAAGCTCTGAACTTAAGTTTCTCAAATGTAATATATATGAATTTTTATATATTTATTATAAATATTCAAAATTATGAGAACCTTTTTTCATAATATTTCATTTAAGAAATGTGGAATAAGGAAACATCGTCGTGGATTGCTCAGAAACTGCATCAATATCTACAGCCAAACGATGTGGAACATGTGATGAAGATTAAATTGTCTCAATTTGCTTCAGAAGATGACTAGTTTAGCCTTTTACAAAAGATACTAAGTACGGTCAAATCAGGATATTAGGCAGCTACTCATTATTATCATACGATGGAGAAGATATTTTAAGACCTGAAGGCTTTTGGAAATAAAGCTTAAAATATGGAACTTGAACATTTTACGTTTTTCAAAAAGAAATTTGAAAAAAAATTTCAAAAAAAAATATTTATAAGAAAATTCGAATTTGAAAAGTATAATTCGAAAACATACAAAAAATACTTTTTTTTTATTTTTTTTGAATTTTTTGAATTATTTGAAATTTTGAAATTTTGAAATTTTGAAATTTTGAATTTTATTTTTTTTTATTTTTTATTTAAATAATGATTATTTATTATATGTATGAATAACAAGGGCTTAAGAATCTTTTGCCACTTTAAAAAGAAGATATTTTAAAAATGTCTCTTTAGTGGTGGTAAAAATGAAAAGTGGTACCATGAAAGTGGTAAACATGTAATTTCCCCTAATTTTTAAAATTTTCTTTTTGTTTGGATTATTTTTAAAAGGAAAACATTCTATTTTATAAATCTCTGTTTTCGTACAATTATAAAAAAAACTATCAAATACTCTCTTATATTTTGTGTTTAGGATTTTAGAAAAGAAAAATTATTGTCATATAACCTTTTACAATTATCTTCTTTTTAGAATTGCAGAAAATAAATTTCTATCAAATATTTTATTTCTAGATACTAATAAATAATTTTAAAGTGACTATTTTACAATCTGTCTTTTTACACATCTTTTGTTAATTAAATAGTTTTTATTATAATGTTCATCATCCAATCTCTCTTAAAAATATTATCAAATAACTTCTTACAATTCTCTTTAGTTATGACCTAAAAATATGATACAAATCTCTTTCGTATAAAATCTTTATAAAAGAACAACTATCAAATTTATATATCTAGGGTATTAGGGATTTTACTTATTAAATGAAACATTTTGATCATTTTTCTCCTTGTGGTCTATTTTTGTGTTCAAAACTTGAAAATTGTCTATTTAAGAGAATTGCCTATATTATAATCTTAAAATTTTATTGACATATGTCGCAATTATGTTAATTAGCAATTTTGAAGAACCAAGTTTATATAATAAGATCTACTTTCTCAGAAATTTGAATGACTGAAAAATATATTTTCTGAAAAAAAAATCCTGTAAACAATTAACACCTTAGATTTACTAATCATTTACCTTGTTTGGTTTTATTAGCAGCTCACAAGTGGTAGACCCCCTATATCTGAAGCACATTACATATTCAATGATTTGTAAGCCCAATTCTGACAATATATATACATAGATTTATAACTTTGTACAAGTTAAATAAATCTTATTCATATACACACACACAAAAAAACCCAAGACGGTCCTCGGCAAAGCTTAATGAAACATTAATCTTAGGCCTCCAAAAAATTTTGAAAAAAATTACATAGAAAAATCCCAAAATTAATTTTTAAGCCCTCAAATCTACCAAAAAAATTTAAGCTGAAATTTTTTAAAATCCGCCTACAGCTCCCTAAATTTTAGGACCGGCTCTAACAAAACCCTAATGCCATTGATGGAGAAACCAGACAATAGGGAGATGGATTTGCTCACAGATGGATTACCACCAATCCCTATCCTATTGACGAAGATACCAAAGATCAGTGGAACGGAATCGCTGCTAGAGGATCTGTATGCGATTATACTAGCCAAGTTACCACTAACGAGCATAATCACTTTCAAACGGGTTTGCAAGCAATGGAAATCACTCGTTGAGTCTCCTTTTTGCCGCGATCTTTATCTGTCTATGCACCAAAACTCGTATTATTCTTCTTGGTCGTTCATGTGTAGAGGTTGCGAGACAGAAACCATGGCTCACTACGGATCCGATAACTGGTGTCTTACCCGTTCTCTCGGTTCTTACATCTCGTCTTTTCTAGCCGAAAAGTTCGAGAACCGAGAAGGTAGAGTCGTGGCTTACACCGATGTTGGATTGATATTGATTTACGTTGTCACGAACCAATCTTTCTACGTGGCTAATCCTGTCTCAAGGCAATGCGTAGAGATCCTGCCTCATAATCATGCAATGGAACGTTTTTGGATATTGGGGATTGTGACTCGAACTGAGGACGAAGTCGTTTTGGGTTACAAAGTTGTTTTGTTAGAGAAAGAAGAAACTTTACTAGTTTCTTGATATATTCATCTGAGACCGGCTCGTGGAGTCTTGAAACTGTTAGTTTTCCTTTCACTTTCATCGCTCAGGAATTTAACAATCCCATTAGCCTGAACGGAAAGCTTCACTGGCTCGCTCACAATCCGGAGTATAAAGATTTTCTTGTATCCTTCGATTTCTACCCTAGTGGAGACAAGGGTTCTGATCGATGTCGTGTTACACCTTTCCCTGACTTAGACAAAACAACTAAATTCAAAAGAGCTTGCACAACTTGTCAAGGGTTTCTCATGTATATTAACATAGTCTCTGTAGCCGAAGTTGATAAGCTGTGTGTATGGAGGCTAAAGAGCGAAGGATGGCAACTAGTATCTGAAATCTCTACTGATATTGTAACGGCTGGTTTTGATTATATTCCGTTGGGGATGAATCCTTTTGATGATAAACTAGTGTACTTTTGGAGGGGAAACATGGAGGGCCAAGATTTGTTGTCTATTAACTTACACATTGGGGAGTTTATGGTCCACGAAGAGTTGGAACGTAGCAGCGACGGTCGCGTTCTGAGTTCCGTTGGTGGTCCGAGAGAGATAGAATACATAAAGGAAACATTTTATTCCTCGTTCGTTCTCCCGAGGTGGCTGCATCCTTTCCCGAACTAGGTGCGAGTTTAAAATAAAAATAAAAAAATAATAATATATATTATGCAAAACTTAACCTGTTTCTTTCTCTTCTTGATAATTACTGTTGTTTCCTTATGCAAGATGAAGAAGTTGTCGGATGGTGTTTGCTAGAAAACTCTTATCAATGAATCTTGTAACTTATTTTACTGGCAAATTATACCCAACTGGGGAAGTTGTATGTTTTAGAGAAAACTTTCATTTGGATCGCTATTTTTAAAGTATTTTTCAAGAGAAGACCTTTAGAAGTAGGGTTAATTTGCTGAATAACTATATTAGAAAAAAAATAGTTTTGTAGTAAGAGAATAGAGAGAGGATGCGATGGTTTGTTGGTGAAATATAGTTTTTTTCAGTTATCAAATTTTCCTTAGAAGTATCGTTTAAGATTATCAACGGCATAAACTTCTGGATTCCCCCAACTTTTTGCTCGTTTCTACCAGTGTTCAGCAGTCAATAAAAATTTGATAAGTTGATGATTTGTTAAAAAAAATCAACATAAGAGAAAGAAAACCTTCGTATCTATATCTAGTAAAAAGAACTTGCATAGGTCAACATTTCTCTGATTGAATAAAATAAATAGCTTAGTATTATCGCTATCAGTGCACTGAAGAAAATTAGAGAAACAAGGAGTGAATAAACGGAGGAATAAGATCAAGATATTTTGGTTAAGAAAAGATGTTGTAAACTCTTGAAACCCAAAATATTATGGCTGCAACTGGAATGCTGCCATTTAGCGAAATAAAATTTTGGAATGCTTCTGAGTTCTGATTCCATAGAATTCCTAAAATATTCATGAGTTACAATGAAATGTTGTTTATACCAATTTCACTTATACTATTTTGGTATTAAACAGAAAAAATATTTTTAAAATCTATTCGATTTATTCAGGATCTAAAAATTTCTTGGATCAATGGAATGCATTATTCCATCAATAAAGTCAGTTTTTATTCCACTTCATCCATCATTCCATTTTTTTTTCTATTCCACAGACAATCAGTCATATTATTCAGCAGATTCCATGTAGAAAAAACCAGTTAGCCTATATGTTAAATAATTTTATTTTATTTTTTAATATCAAATACATAAAAAGTGGGTTGAATATAACCGGTATGTTGGTGTGATATATGCAAAAAAAAATGTAAAACAACAAAAAGTATAAAGATAACTACTAGCACACCACATATATAAACAAACTAACCATTAGTTATGGGAAAAGAAGAAATAATAAGGGGCGACTGGTTTTTCTGCTACCACCTGCAAACGCAGCTTTTGCGGTTGGTAGCGGTTGTCGGTGGTTTGCAACAATCACTCAAATCGCTGTAAACCGCTTCAAACCGCTCTGAATCTCATAAATTCAAAAGCTGGCTCCAGCTAGCGTTTGCGGTTGCAGACCGTTGCGGGAGGGTACATTTTTTTTTTTTTTTAAACAATATATATACAAAAGTAAAAATATTTAATAAAAAATTTAAAATTGAAATTATGAAAATATTAAAATATATCTATTATATTTTAATTAATATTATAAAATTTTATAATAAAAAAATTCAATAAATTTTCAAAAATTAAAATTATAACTTTCTAAATATAAATTTTATATTTATTATAATTTTATGATTTTTGATATTTTTATAATTATATTAAATGTAAATATTGTTATTTTATTATTTGACTGTTACCGCATTTGATAGTTAACCAGTCATAAGTCACCCGTAAACGCACTAATTTTTAACCGCAGTACTAGTCGTACAAATCTCTTAAAACTGCTAGAAACCGCAACCGCCCGCACTCACAAACTTCCGCAACCGCAACCGCCGCGTTTGAACCAGTCAGGCCCTAAACCTTAATCCCGAAAACTCAAGAAATATGAAGAAGTTGAGTTTTTTCACTGAGGATAATGGGAGATTATACTTGCGAGATTACCACTAGTAACCATCACCACTTCAAAACTAGTATGCAAGCAGTCGAATTCCATCATCGAATCACCTGTTTTTCTCATCACCAAAATTCCCACTCTTCATGGTCTCTCATGTGCAGAAATCAAACGGAAGAAGTCGTGGCTCACTACAGATGCAAAGTTTGGGGACTTCAACGATCTCTTGGCTCTTATGTCTCCTCTTTCATAGCGGCGAGATTAGAGGCCAAGAAGAAAGTAACTAGACTTTGGCATCGTAAAGTATAGAGTCTTGGCTTACACCGATATAGGATTGATTCTACTCTACGTCACGACTTACCCTGCGGATCAAACCTATTTCGTAGCTAACCTTATTTCAAAACAACGCATCACGATTCCTACTCCACCTACTTCGCTTCTAGGGTTTGAAACAGAGGAACCATGGTTTCGTGAGGTGTTATCGTTTGTTGAATCAGATGCATTATTCAGACAGGCTGGACTTGTCACGCGAACTAAAGATGGTATCGTTTTAGGTTTCAAAGTTGTTCTGGTCAGAACAAGATTCACGAACAATGAATGTTTTGTAGCTTTCAATATATATTCATCAGAGACAGGCTTGTGGAGTAAAATTCTCCACTCTCCTCTCCCTTTGATTAGCCTGAATCTTCTTGAACCAGTAACTTTGAGCTGGAACCTTCACTGGTTTGGCCTCAATCTAGACGGTCAGGTAGTTGTTGTGTCCTATGATTTCTATGGTTCCCTGATTTGAAAAAAGAACCCAAGTTCAGAAGATCTTGCACACTTCTGGAGGTAGTCTCATGTATATGAACATATTCTCCGAAAGTGTGCACCACAAGCTAGTTGTATGGAGGCTTATGAATCGTGAATGGCAGCTAGTATCTGTACTGATGGGTTTCGATTATCTTCCCCTTACCCTGGCGATAAACCCTTTGATGGTAATACCATTGTACATGTGGAGTCAGATGCAAGATTCTTTGGCATCTATTAACTTGAACAATGGGAGTTTTGAGCTTCACAATGAGCTGGAACGGAGCAAGGATGGTCAGACTTTGAGTTCTGTTCAATGCAATCGAGAAATGGACACAATGCAATGCCTCTCACAATCAAATTTCTAGGTGTTTATTCTTCCAATGTTCTTTTGGTGATCGTTTGAATATATCATCTAGCAAGCTCACATTGGGAGATAGAATTACTCTGTATATTGTAACATACATCGGTTTATCGATAAAACCAATTATCTTCTTCTTTGTTTTAAAAAAAAATACCACATATTAAAATGCTCTTGAAAACAATGGAGAATCATACATGAGAGACTTAAAAGAAGATTGTTGTTAATGCAAGCTGTTACAATTAAAGAAACTAAAAGGATCTAGTCGATGGAGGAGAATTTGATGAAACAGAAGTTGTTCCTCTTCCACACCCTTTCTCTTTTCTCATTCTTAAAACTTCCATACACATGTCATTCCATCTCGAGCTTGTTTCTGAGTTAGCAAAGGTCTTCTTGTTACAGACATATGATCTGTGTGAGATAACAAACTAAGTTCCACATCGGAGAATTAGACAAATAGTATCTAATATATAAAAAGATGTCAAACTCTAATAGTACAAAGCTTTTTGGGGAGGAAACCAAAAGTTAATCCATGCGGACTTGCTAATTAGGTCCAAAATGGACAATATCGTACTAATCGAATAATATAGAATTGGACATGGACTTTAACAA
The DNA here is from genome assembly GCF_020379485.1 of Brassica napus. Lineage (NCBI taxonomy): Eukaryota > Viridiplantae > Streptophyta > Magnoliopsida > Brassicales > Brassicaceae > Brassica > Brassica napus. The sequence continues at coordinate 9,792 of NW_026015035.1, forward strand.
TCCCAACAATTGGCATCAGAGCGACAATCCCAACAATGCGTAGGAAACTCATGTTTCAGACAAAACTTGACTCCAGAATCTTTGCAAGTAAGGTTGTTAGCGGAAGTCAGAGACTCACTGCAACGCTTTACAGGACAAACTGGCTTCTTCCTTTTTCTTGGATCACAATCTCCACTTCTTTCGTGTTCTACAAGCAAAGATTTGATTCCTTGTTTGTCAGAACCAGTAGTTTCAATGGCTACAGAACATTCTTCGCATATAGAAACCGTTATGCTCCCGTGATATGATTTAGGACAGTCGTGAGACTTCTACGATCTATGCTCCAAACAAAACACCTTAACCTACCATAGTTTTTTTTTACTTCTCCTTTGATTTGCTTTTGTTTTTCTTTATTCTGTGAAGCGTATGAATGTAATATATAGAGCTGACTTGAAGGTTAAGCCACACTCCAGGTTGGTTTTCTTCCTCTGCTTGATGATTATTTTTTCAATACAAATTAGAGTGGGAAAGTTTCCATTTTGGGTCTATTTTCTTTTGAATCCTTAAATAGAGAAAAACTAATGTTACATTCTCCTTAGTTATCTCATTTACCTAAATTAAGTGACCACCCCCCACTCATCATATTAGCAAATAAACGTATCCTAAGCATCTAAGCTTACCCATGAATCCATGATAGCAATAATAATTTCGCTCAATAACTACTATAAAAGTGCAAACAGTAGTTGGACTCTCCTATGGTATGGACTGGTATATTGAGAGAAAATAAAACGATCTTTGTAAGATTCTTTCGCAATGCAAGACTTATGGGTTGTAAGGTAAACTACTTGCTATAGTTATGCTTCAAAATTGACTGTGGGAAGACATTGAGACTACTGTGGGAAGAATAAACAAGAAGACAGATCATGTTTTAGCATTGGTGGCTAGTTTATAAGAGCGTTTCAGAGGATATTGTTGTTCTCGTAATGGGCGATTTTAATTTTTTCTAGTAATTTTGTTTTGCCTTTTCGTAAGACTTGGGTATCCGGTAATGATCTAGCTGTCCTGCTAGAATATTCAGTACGAGAAGTTGAAAGCACACAAGAAAAATACATTTGTACTAGAATCTGAAAGTATTGAAGTTCAGGCTATTCGTACTGATCCAGGTTTCAAATGCAAACAAATTTCACATGTTGCTAGAAATTGAAATGTAACATCAATGTTTTCATTCAACACATTTTATCTGAGGCGAATCAATTATATAATCAGATCATTATCACCCAGTCAATCATCATGGCACAAGATCAATCACCAAACTACCACACTAGTGATCCAGCAAACCCCAGAACCTTCAACTTTAGTCACTCTCTTACTCAAATGCAGAAGTTCATACTCAAATCTCTTCACAAAAGTTAAATACTTTTTGTTTGTACCAAAACAATACGATCAATCCATATAAATTATCAGTGTTTTACATTTCACAAAAAAAACATATGAGATTCAAACTCTCAAATCTCTCACATTTTATCCCCAAAACAAAAAAAATTAAAACTCAGTTAATGGCATCGCACCCTCGCCGGATCTCCCCCCGTCGACCAGTCTTTACACCGTAAAGACTCAACTTTTGCATAGCCTTAGCAAAGTCTTTAAAGAACCGATCTTGATCCCTAGCGTAAAAATTCGAAAGAAAAAAAATTCAAAAAAAAATTTATAAGAAAATTCGAATTTAAAAAAGTATAATTCGAAAACATAAAAAAATTATTTTTTTTTATTTTTTATTCTTTTTTAATTTTTTAATTTTTTCTTTTTATTTAAATAATGATTTATTATATATATGAATAACAAGGGTATAAGAGTCTTTTGCCACTTAAAAAAGAAGATATTTTTGAAAATGTCTCTTTAGTGGTGGTAAAAATGAAAAATGATACCATGAAAGTGGTAAATATTTAATTTCCCCTAAATTTTAAAATTTTCTTTTGTTTGGATTATTTTTTAAAGGAAAACATTCTATTTTATAAATCTCTTTTTTCTTACAATTATAAAAAAAAAACTATCAAATACTCTCTTATATTTGTGTTTAGGATTTTAGAAAAGAAAAATTATTGTCATATAACTTTTTACAATTATCTTCTTTTTAGAATTGATGAAAAATAAATTTCTATCAAATAATTATTTCTAGATACTAATAAATAATTTTAAAGTGACTATTTTTACAATCTGTCTTTTTACACATCTTTTGTTAATTAAATAGTTTTTATTATAATGTACATCATCCAATTCTGTCTTAAAAATATTATCAAATAACTACTTACAATTCTCTTTTGGTTATGACCTAAAAATATGATACAAATCTCTTTCGTATAAGATCTTTTATAAAAGAACAACTATCAAAAATTCTTTTACAGTTTTTCAGGTTTTAGAAAAGGATATTAATATTACATAATTTCTTATAATTATGTTTTTTCTAGGATTAAAAAAAAATTAAAAAACTATCAAAATGATTTCGGGTTAATATTAACAATTTTTAAAGTTTACTTTTAAAAAATTAATTTTTTTCAATATCACTAATATTTTTTCAATTATATTTTTTCTAGAATTTAATTTTAATAACTATTGTACTTGTAGGATTTTATAATTCGGTTTTTCTTACAAGTTTATTTTTTTTATAATTCTCTTTTTTAATATCTTTAAAATATATATACATATATATATATTATTTAAAAAAATGAGAAAAATTACTTTCAAATAGCTTTTTGTAATTATTTGTTTGTTTAGAATTAAGAAAATGAAAATTACTATCAAATATTTTTAACAATAATATAAGTTTAAAAGACTATGTAGTAGTAATTTTTTTTAAATCCTTAAAGGAACTGTAAGAACTTTTTTTTAATGAGAATTTTATTTTTCTAAATCTTTTTTAAATCCTATACAAAAGACAATTGTATCGAATTTATTACACATGTCATAATATTAAAACAAATAATGAAACGAAAAATTCTTTTCAAATAGTTTTTTTAAAATTATTTTTGGTTTAGATTTTTTAAAAAAAAATTAAAATTAACATTTCAACAATATCTAATGTAAAATATTATGTAATAGTAATTTGGATTTTTTTAATCCTAAAAAAAACTGTGACAGACTATTTTTGTAATGAGAATTTTTCTTTTCTAAATATCTTTTAGATCCTAAACAAAAGAAAATTGTATCATATATTTGAAATCTTATAAGGAAAATATCCTATGATAGCATTAAAAAAGTTTATGTCCCATATATAGACACTAAGAATCAAAATGACCAAAATGTTTCATTAAAAAAGTAAATATACACTTATACCTCTATGATTAACTAATTCAAACCTGAATGTTTAGAGTTAAGGGGTGGAGATTTGAGATTGAGAATTAAAATTTTATAAAATAAAAATAAATATTTAAAATTTGAAAATAATTTTTTAAAAATAGTTTCAAAAAGTATTTTCGAATAACAAAAATAAAAGAAATTAAAAACAATTATAAAATTAAAAAAAGTTCAAATTTGAAAACATATAATATAAAACTATATAAAAAATTATTTTTAAATTATTTTTAATTATTTTTTGTTTTTTTTTTAAAAATTTTAAATTTTCTTATATATCTAGGGTATTAGGGACTTTTTACTTATTAAATGAAACATTTTGGTCATTTTTCTCCCTGTGATCTATTTTTGTGTTCAAAACTTGAAAATTGTCTATTTAGGAGAATTACCTATATTATAATTTTAAAATTTTATTGACATATGTCGCAATTATGTTAATTAGCAATTTTGAAGAACCAAGTTTTATATAATAAGATATACTTTCTCAGAAATTTGAATGACTGAAAAAAATATTTTCTGAAAAAAAACCCAAAAACTGTAAACAATTAACACCTTATATTTACTAATCATTTACCTTGTTTGTTTTAGAGTAATTCTTGGGTTCACCCCCTAGGGTGAACTTCTAGGTTCACCAACCAATAGTGTTTGAGTATTTGATATTTGATATCTTTTAAAAAAGGAAACAACATTAAATTTCCAAATAAGATTATTTTTTTAAAATAAAACAATAAAAATACATAAAAATAGTTACAAAAAATAAATAAATAAATATTTTTAAGTCTTCAGCAAAATACTAAACCCTATACCCTAAATCTTAAACCCTAAACCCTAAACCTTAAACTTTGGATAAACTCTAAACGTTTGAAAATCCTAAACCCTAAATCATACATTAAAAACTAAATTTTAATAACACTAAAATCCTAAATTCTAATCACTAAACCCTAAACCCTTGGGTAAAACCTAAACCCTTGGGTAAACCCTGAACCCTTGGATAAATCATAATCTCTAGAGTTTAATTTTAAATATTTTTGATTTACAGTTTATGAAATATCCAAGGGTTCAGGGTTTACCCAAGGGTTTAGGGTTTAGTGATTAGGATTTAGGGTTTAGTGTTATTAAAATTTAGTTTTTAATGTATGATTTAGGGTTTAGGATTTTCAAACGTTTAGAGTTTATCCAAAGTTTAAGGTTTAGGGTTTAGGGTTTAAGATTTAGGGTATAGGGTTTAGTATTTTGCTGAAGACTTAAAAATATTTATTTATTTATTTTTTGTAACTATTTTTATGTATTTTTATTGTTTTATTTTAAAAAAATAATCTTATTTGGAAATTTAATGTTGTTTCCTTTTTTAAAAGATATCAAATATCAAATACTCAAATACTATTGGTTGGTGAACCTATAGGTTCACCCTAGGGGGTGAACCCAAGAATTACTCTTTGTTTTATTAGCAGCTCACAAGTGGTAGACCCCTTATATCTGAAGCCCATTACATAGATTTATAACTTTGTACAAGTTAAATAAATCTTATTCATATACACACAAACAAAACCCAAGACCGGTCCTCGGCAAAGCCTAACGAAACATTAGTATTAGGCCTCCAAAATGTTTTAAAAAAATTACATAGAAAAAAACTCCCAAAATTAATTTTTTAAGCTCCCAAATCTACCAAAAAAATTTAAGCTGAAATTTTTTAAAATCCGCCGACAGCTCCCTAAATTTTAGGACCGGCTCTGACAAAACCCTAATGCCATTGATGGAGAAACCAGACAATAGGGAGATGGATTTGCTCACAGATGGATTACCACCAATCCCTATCCTATTGACGAAGATACCAAAGATCAGTGGAACGGAATCGCTGCTAGAGGATCTGTATGCGATTATACTAGCCAAGTTACCACTAACGAGCATAATCACTTTCAAACGGGTTTGCAAGCAATGGAAATCACTCGTTGAGTCTCCTTTTTGCCGCGATCTTTATCTGTCTATGCACCAAAACTCGTATTATTCTTCTTGGTCGTTCATGTGTAGAGGTTACGAGACAGAAACCATGGCTCACTACGGATCCGATAACTGGTGTCTTACCCGTTCTCTCGGTTCTTACATCTCGTCTTTTCTAGCCGAAAAGTTCGAGAACCGAGAAGGTAGAGTCGTGGCTTACACCGATGTTGGATTGATATTGATTTACGTAGTCACGAACCAATCTTTCTACGTGGCTAATCCTGTCTCAAGGCAATGCGTAGAGATCCTGCCTCATAATCATGCAATGGAACGTTTTTGGATATTGGGGATTGTGACTCGAACTGAGGACGAAGTCGTTTTGGGTTACAAAGTTGTTTTGTTAGAGAAGAAGAAGAACTTTACTAGTTTCTTGATATATTCATCTGAGACCGGCTCGTGGAGTCTTGAAACTGTTAGTTTTCCTTTCACTTTCATCGCTCAGGAATTTAACAATCCCATTAGCCTGAACGGAAAGCTTCACTGGCTCGCTCACAATCCGGAGTATAAAGATTTTCTTGTATCCTTCGATTTCTACCCTAGTGGAGACAAGGGTTCTGATCGATGTCGTGTTACACCTTTCCCTGACTTAGACAAAACAACTAAATTCAAAAGAGCTTGCACAACTTGTCAAGGGTTTCTCATGTATATTAACATAGTCTCTGTAGCCGAAGTTGATAAGCTGTGTGTATGGAGGCTAAAGAGCGAAGGATGGCAACTAGTATCTGAAATCTCTACTGATATTGTAACGGCTGGTTTTGATTATATTCCGTTGGGGATGAATCCTTTTGATGATAAACTAGTGTACTTTTGGAGGGGAAACATGGAGGGCCAAGATTTGTTGTCTATTAACTTACACATTGGGGAGTTTATGGTCCACGAAGAGTTGGAACGTAGCAGCGACGGTCGCGTTCTGAGTTCCGTTGGTGGTCCGAGAGAGATAGAATACATAAAGGAAACATTTTATTCCTCGTTCGTTCTCCCGAGGTGGCTGCATCCTTTCCCGAACTAGGTGCGAGTTTAAAATAAAAATAAAAAAATAATAATATATATTATGCAAAACTTAACCTGTTTCTTTCTCTTCTTGATAATTACTGTTGTTTCCTTATGCAAGATGAAGAAGTTGTCGGATGGTGTTTGCTAGAAAACTCTTATCAATGAATCTTGTAACTTATTTTACTGGCAAATTATACCCAACTGGGGAAGTTGTAAGAGAAAACTTTCATTTGGATCGCTATTTTTAAAGTATTTTTCAAGAGAGACCTTTAGAAGTAGGGTTAATTTGCTGAATAACTATATTGGAAAAAATATTAGTTTTGTAGTAAGAGGATAGAGAGGGGGTGCTATGGTTTGTTGGTGAAATATAGTTTTTTTCAGTTATCAAATTTCCCTTAGAAGTATCATTTAAGATTATCAACGGCATAAACTTCTGGATTCCCCCAACTTTTTGCTCGTTCCTACCAGTGTTCAGCAGTCAATAAAATTTGATAAGTTGATGATTTGTTAAAAAAATCAAATAAGAGAAAGAAAACCTTCGTATCTATATCTAGGAAAAAACACTTGCATAGGTCAACATTTCTCTGACTGAATAAAATAAATAGCTTAGTATTATCGCTATCAGTGCACTGAAGAAATTTAGAGAAACAAGGAGTGAATAAACGGAGGAATAAGATCACGATATTTTGGTTAAGAAAAGATGTTGTACACTCTTGAAACCCAAAATATTATGGCTGCAACTGGAATGCTGCCATTTAGCGAAATAAAATTGTTTGGAATGCTTCTGATTCCATAGAATTCCTTAAAATATTCATGAGTTACAATGAAATGTTGTTTATAACAATTTCACTTATACTATTTTGGAATTAAACAGAAAAAAATATTTTTAAAATCTATTCGATTTATTCAGGATCTAAAAATTTCTTGGATCAATGGAATGCATTATTCCATCAATAAAGTCAGTTTTGATTCCACTTCATCCATCATTCCATTTTTTTTTCTATTCCACAGACAATCAGTCATATTATTCAGCAGATTCCATGTAGAAAAAAACAGTTAGCCTATATGTTAAATTATTTTATTTTATTTTTTAATATCAAATACATAAAAAGTGGGTTGAATATAACTGGTATGTTGGTGTGATATATGCAAAAAAAAATGTAAAACAACAAAAAGTATAAAGATAACTACTAGCACATCACATATATAAACAAACTAACCACTAGTTATGAGAAAAGAATAAATACTAAGGGGGCGACTGGTTTTCCCGTTACCACCTGCAAACGCAGCTTTTACGGTTGGTAGCGGTTGTCGGTGGTTTGCAACAATCACTGAAATCGCTGTAAACCGTTTCAAACCGCTCTGAATCTCATAAATTCAAAAGCTGGCTCCAGCTAGCGTTTGCGGTTGCAGGCCGTTGCGGGAGGGTAAATTTATTTTTGTTTTTTAAAACAATATATATACAAAAGTAAAAATATTTTAAAAAAATTTAAAATTGAAATTATGAAAATATTAAAATATATCTATTATATTTTAATTAATATTATAAAATTTTATAATAAAAAAAATCAATAAATTTTCAAAAATTATACTTATAATTTTCTAAATATAAATTTTATATTTATTATAATTTTATGATTTTTGATATTTTTATAATTATATTATATGTAAATATTGTTAATTTATTATTTGACTGTTACCGCATTTGATAGTTAACCAGTCATAAGTCACCCGCAAACACACTAATTTTGAACCGCAGTACCAGTCGTACAAATCTCTTAAAACCGCTAGAAACCGCAACCGCCCGCATCCACAAACTCTCGCAACCGCAACCGCAACCGCTGCGTTTGAACCAGCCAGGCCCTAAACCCTAATCCCGAAAACGCAAGAAATATGAATGAAGTTGAGTTTTTTCACTGAGGATAATGGGAGATTATACTTGCGAGATTACCACTAGTAACCATCACCACTTCAAAACTAGTATGCAAGCAGTCGAATTCCATCATCGAATCACCGTTTTTCTCATCACCAAAACTCCCACTCTTCATGGTCTCTCATGTGCAGAAATCAAACGGAAGAAGTCGTGGCCAACTACGGATGCAAAGTTTGGGGACTTCAACGATCTCTTGGCTCTTATGTCTCCTCTTTCATAGCGGCGAGATTAGAGGCCAAGAAGAAAGTAACTAGACTTTGGCATCGTAAAGTATAGAGTCTTGGCTTACACCGATATAGGATTGATTCTACTCTACGTCACGACTTACCCTGCGGATCAAACCTATTTCGTAGCTAACCTTATTTCAAAACAACGCATCACGATTCCTACTCCACCTACTTCGCTTATAGGGTTTGAAACAGAGGAACCATGGTTTCGTGCGGTGTTATCGTTTGTTGAATCAGATGCATTATTCAGACGGTCAAGTAGTTGTTATGTCCTATGATTTCTATGGTTCCCTGATTTGAAAAAAGAACCCAAGTTCAGAAGATCTTGCACAACTTCTGGAGGTAGTCTCATGTATATGAACATATTCTCCGAAAGTGTGCACCACAAGCTAGTTGTATGGAGGCTAATGAACCGTGAATGGCAGCTAGTATCTGTACTGATGGGTTTCGATTATCTTCCCCTTACTCTGGCGATAAACCCTTTTGATGGTAATACATTGTACATGTGGAGTCAGATGCAAGATTCTTTGGCATCTATTAACTTGCGCAATGGGAGTTTTGAGCTTCACAATGAGCTGGAACGGAGCAAGGATGGTCAGACTTTGAGTTCTGTTCAATGCAATCGAGAAATGGACACAATGCAATGCCTCTCACAATCAAATTTCTAGGTGTTTGTTCCTCCAATGTTCTTTTGGTGATCGTTTGAATATATCATCTAGCAAGCTCACATTGGGAGATAGAATTACTCTGTATATTGTAACATACATACATCGGTTTATCGATAAAACCAATTATCTTCTTCCTTGTTTTAAAAAAAATACCACATATTAAAATGCTCTTGAAAACAATGGAGAATCATACATGAGAGACTTAAAAGAAGATTGTTGTTAATGCAAATTGTTACAATTAAAGAAACTAAAAGGATCTAGTCGATGGAGGAGAATTTGATGAAACAGAAGTTGTTCCTCTTCCACAGCCTTTCTCTTTTCTCATTCTCAAAACTTCCATAAACATGTCATTCCATCTCGAGCTTGTTTCTGAGTTAGCAAAGGTCTTCTTGTTACAGACATATGATCTGTGTGAGATAACAAACTAAGTCCCACATAGGAGAATTAGTCAAATAGTATCTAATATATAAAGAGATGTCAAACTCTAATATTACAAAGTTTTTTGGGAAGAAAACCAAAAGTTAATCTATGCGGGCTTGCCAATTAGGCTCAAAATAGATAATATCGTACTAATCGGATAATATAGAATTAGACATGAGCTTTAACAATCCCGACAATTGGTATCAGAACGACAATCCCAACAATGTGTAGGAAACTCATGTTTCAGACAAAACTTGACTCCAGAATCTTTGCAAGTAAGGTTGTTAGCGAAAGTGAGAGACTCACTGCAACGCTTTACAGGACAAACTGGCTTCTTCCTTTTTCTTGGATCACAATCTCCAGTTCTTTCGTGTTCTACATGCAAAGATTTGATTCCTTGTTTGTCAGAACCAGTAGTTTCAATGGCTACAGAACATTCTTCGCATATAGAAACCGTTATGCTCCCGTGATATGATTTAGGACAGTCGTGAGACTTCTACGATCTATGCTCCAAACAAAACACCTAACCTACCATAGCTTTTTTTACTTCTCCTTTGATTTGGTTTTTGTTTTTTTCTTTTATTCTGTGAAGCGTATGAATGTAAAATATAGAGCTGACTTGAAGGCTAAGCCACACTCCAGGTTGGTTTCTTCCTCTGCTTGATAATTCTTTTTCAATAAAAATAATTTTTTTTTTTTTTTTTTTTTTTGCAAAACTGTAAATATCATAAAATGAAATGTTTAGGTTACATTAGCCTATTTATGTGTTTCCTTGGCAAAAAAGAAATAAAAACAAGGAAGACACTGTGAATGTGATCTGGTGCAAAAAGGATCACCGGATCCACAAAATCATGAGGGAGCTGAATTTCCTTCTATCTTTTCGGGCAGTGATGGTGTTGCGGATGTCCCTGTCAATAGTCTTGAAAGTTGCCTGCAATGTTGCAAAGCCGCCTCGGTGGACCGCCTCGTTGCGCTGTCTCCAAACGTTGTAGATGAGTGAGTGAGTAGCTACCTTTCTAAGTGTAGATGGCGCTGAAGAAGTTGACACTCTGGTCCAAGATAGAAGTTCGTTCCATGTGACGAAGAGACGACATTGAGGATCAAGACGCGAGAAAACCATCTGCCAAAGAGAGTTTGCATAGCTACAGGTGAGGAATAAGTGGTCCCGAGATTCGTCATGTGAGGTACAGAGGCTACAAGCTGGCTGGACATTTAATCCCCATGCTAGAAGTCTGACTTTCGTAGGTAGCCTGTTTAGGTTGGCCAACCACATGTTAAAGGCCTGTCTTGGAATCGCTCCACTAAACCATACTGACTTTGCCCAACTCTTTGGCTGATCTCTAGGTCTGATTGCTTCCCAAGTCTTTGATGAGGAGAAACCTCTGCAGTCTTTATTATCAATGGTCCAGTGGAAGGAGTCAGGTTCGGTCTGCTGGTGAGGCGCTATGACGGTTGTTAGATGCGCATGAAGAGCTAGGGCGTTGTCCGAGCGAGGGTGAGGTAACCGCCACCCTGTTGGGTTTGAGGCTTGACGCACCGAGGCTGAGATAGGCAAGCGGAGGTCTCTCGGGCCAGTTGGACCTAGTAAATTGATGAGGCTGCCAAGGGGAGTCCAGTTGTCATATCATAAAAAGGCAGTGGCTCCATTGTTTACTTTGCATTTCAGAAACTGTTCAGCCAAGGGTCGTAGGGAAAAAATCGATTTCCAAGAAGCAGAATCTGCGTTTTTTGATTCAACGGCCCAGAAACTGATATTGCACAAATGGTGGTGCTTGTGCCACTTTACCCACAAAGAGCTAGACTCAGCGAAAATCAGCCATACGAATCTCAGGCAGAGGACTTTATTCCAGACAACGAACTTTCTCAGGCCCAATCCTCCTTCTGATTTTGGCAGACAGGCAGTATTCCAAGCAACTTTAGCTGAGGCTTTTTCATCAATGCTTCCTTTCCAGAGAAATTTAGCACACATAGATTCAATCTTTTTTACACAGCCCTTAGGTAAGATGAATGCGGACATCCAGAATATAACTGTCCCGTTGATAACAGAGGACAGAAGATGCAACCTCCCTGCATAACTCAGCATTTTCACAGCCCAAGCTCTAAAAGTTCCAGCAAGTTTATTTAGCAATGGATCATATTCCGATATCCTAAGCGTTCTATGCATAAGAGGCAATCCCAAGTATCTAATAGGAAGTGTTCCAATAGGATACTCATACCTTGCTGTTTCCTCTGTCTCTTGAGGAGTCAGTCCGGCCAAGAATAGTTCTGATTTATCCCTGTTAACATTTAGGCCAGACCACCCCGCAAAATCATCAAGCGTTTCAGAGATGGCGTGGAGGGAAGCCGCACCACCGTCAAAGAAAATCATCACATCATCAGCGAACATTAGGTGTGAGAGTTGAAGCTCAGAAGTATTTGGATGATAGGCGATGTAACCCAGATCAAATCTTGAAGCTAGCAGACTAGAAAAAACCTCCATTGCCAAAACAAAGAGGTAGGGTGACAGTGGATCACCTTGCCGCAGTCCCTGTCTACTTTTAAAATAGCCTCCAGATGCTCCATTCACCGTGATAGAGAAGGTTGGTGTTGTTATGCATTCCTCAATCCACTTAACAAAGAGTTCAGGAAAGTGGATGGCTCTAAGTGTGCTGAGGATGAAGTCCCACCTTATGGAGTCAAAAGCCTTACGTAGGTCCACTTTTAGCATGCCCCTCTTTGAAATAGTTTTCCTATTGTAGCCATGCACAATCTCAGTAGCCAATAAAACATTTTCAGCCAGAAGTCTTCCTTTAATGAAGGCTGATTGAGAAGGTGAGATTACACTGACCAAGATGTTCTGAAGTCTCTTTGTTAATAATCTGGAGATAACCTTGTAGAGAGTGCTAACACAAGAGATAGGTCTGAAGTCCTTGGCATGATCCGCATTTGTTGTTTTTGGGATCAGGATCAAGGAGGTGGCATTCTATTGCTTGAGAAGCTTGCCCGATTGAAAGAATTCCAAGACAGCATCTGTAGCTTCAGCTCCAACTACGCTCCAAGCGCCAGTGAAGAATTCAACGGAGTAACCATCTGGGCCACTTGTTTTGTTACTTGGTAACAGAAAAAATTCCTCTTTGATCTCCTGTCTCGTAAAAGGTCTGATGAGCCCGTTCTTTTGCGAATCCGAACACCGGAATGGCAATAAAAGGGACAAGTCCTGCTGCTCAAACATCGGTGGAGGCTGGTCAGCTCCCATCAAGCCCTTAAAGTAGTCCACACAGTGGCTTTGTATCGCCTTCTGTCCTTCAATTCTGGTACCACTTTCATCTAACAAGAAATGAATGTGGTTTATTGATCTTCTAGTAGCGATCAGTCTGTGAAAGTATGCTGAACCACAGTCACCCTCTTTAGACCAGTTTATGTGCGATCTTTGGAGAAGGAATGATTCCTCCGCTTTCGCCAGGACAGACCAGGAGCCAAACGCAGAAGCCTCAGAAATTGCATTTCTCTCAGTTGGGTATAAGAGCAGAAGATTTTGAGCAGAGAGGAGAGTGCAATGCGCTTCTTGAACTCGCTTTTCCAGGTTTGAGTAGTTTTCTTTGGCAAAAGACCTCACTCCATTCTTTAGTAACTTGAGCTTCTGAGATATTCTGAACATTGCTGAGCCAGAGACATTGATTGAAAACCATTGTTCCGTTAGAAAATCCAAAAATAGAGCATTCTGCAGCAGGAAGTTCTGGAATCGGAAGGGTCTTCTGATTCTAACAGCCCCTTGTAAGAACGTGGCGCAACCAACTGCATGATCAGAAAAGTCAGGTTCTCCGAAGGTGGCAAAAGATGTTGGCAGGTATGATAGCCATTCATCGTTCACTAGTACTCTGTCAAGCTTCTTAGCAATAAGATTAGATTTACTCTTATTAGTCCAAGTGAACTTTGGTCCTCTGTAAGTTAAATCTGCCAGATCCGCTTCCAATAAAGCCTCCCTGAACCTTCTAGTTCTGATATCGATATTCAGAGAGGGGGGTTTTTAGTGCTCCTCCGGGTGAAGGGTTTGATTGAAATCGCCCAAGACCATCCATGGCATATCTTTAGTTCTCGGATCAGTTTTGACCAGCAGTAGCTCCTTCCACAATTCTTTCCTCATTTCATCCTCGTTAGAGGCATAGACGATGGTGATAATCAACGTAGAGGAGAGGTTTGGGAAGGTTACTTCTGAGGTAATAGATTGCAGAGACTTGAAAATAACCTTAACTTTGACTGAAGGGTGCCAAACGACCCAAATCTTCCCAATAAGAGAGAAATGATAATTTTCTTCGAAACCCCAGCCGGGTAAAATTCCATGAACGAACTTTTGGACCTTTGGCTGCTTGACATGGGTTTCTATTATTCCTACAAAAAGTGGTTTATGTAGCTTCCACCATTTTCTAAATCCGCTGCGGTGATTATATACATTGAACCCGCGAACATTCCAACAAAAAAGGTCGACACACATTAAAAAATTTAGTGTTGTGAGGGTATTGCCCCTCGGTTCTTCTTCTTGCTCCTACGAGACAAGACCAAAGTATATTGCTCCTGATCATCCGGTTCACCATCTGAAGCAGATGAAGCAACATCAGAGGAGTCATGCTCCAGTCCGGAAGATTTTCCATCATCAGTACCTCCGGTTCCCTATCATAATGATTAGTATCTCTTCTTTTCTGGGATGGTGTGAGCCCACTACTATCTCCATTCTCGTTGATAGTCTTTTCACTCTGAGCATTTACTCTGATTTCCTTCCCGTTGGGGACATTGTCAACATTAGACTCAATTGCTGGAGCAGACAGATTTCGAACCCTCCATTCCTGAGTTGGCGGGCATGTCTTATTTCTTCTTGAGTGTTGACGGTCTTCAGGAGGCTTCTGCTTACGAGTGCACTTGTCAGCAGTATGAGTGGTTGATTTAGCACAAGTGATGGGAGCACGCTTGCATCGTTTTGTTATGTGACCAATTTCCTGACAGTGGTTACATATAGGGGGCATCCAAGGGCTTGAAACAAGGATCCTAGCAATATCACCCGAATCAAAACGCACATTTACCGCTTCCGGTAATGGCTTTCTGGGGTCAATAATTGTGAAAACCTTTGCGACATCCAGTACAGTCTTGTTTGCAGTCTTTGGATGCAGAAATTTTGGGTCTTCCACAAGCCCTGCAATACGTTCCAAGCTGTCCTCATTGAAGAATTGGAGAGGAACGTTTCGCAGTTCTAACCATATTGGGGCAGAAGAGAGTTCCGGCTTCGCAGGGATGACTCCAGGCTCCCATTTATCGACAAACATAGTTTGTCCCTCAATTTGCCAGAGCCTTTGTCTGATTACACGGTTTCTGGTCGCTGCATTTGGGATTCGAAATAAAAAAGCGTGACCCTCGAGTTTGGATACAGTGATATCTCTGTAGTTCTTGCTCCAAATCCCATTTACGATGTTGTAGACAGTTCCCTGAGTTGGAGGCTCATGGTAAAACTGACCTAGAACAAAATAGTCCCAAGCCTTCTTGTTATCCTCGATGACTGAGTTTGGGATGTTTATGCAGATTTCCCCAGAGGGTAGTGTGTACGGGGAACCTTTCTTCTGCAACTTCTTGCCTTTGGCTTTGTCACACCATGTTTCCTTTCGCGAGGTCTGCTGGTGTTCAGGAGTTTCGCCTGTCCTGTCTTCAGTTGGACGGGTGTCTGTTTGAGCTGGGGGGTTAGTCACAGCAGGGGGGGTAGTCGGTGCTGGCACAGTTGTATGGACAACCTTCACAGTAGCGACAGGTAATTTTGATTTAGTAGAACAGTGGTTTGAATCCAAATCTGGTAAGCTTGGGACCGTCATTGATTCAGGGGGTGGAGAAGGGGGCGGAGGCGGAGGCGGAGTCGGGGGATCGGAGCCATCAGAGGCCTGCTCTGAGTCAACCGAGTCTGTGACGGGGGCCTTGGAAGAAGCTGATCGAGAACGGACCGGAGAACTCCGCTTCTTGTTCTTCTTCGGGGGGTTTTTTTTGGAGATTTTTTCTTCCCCATGAGGAGGGGAGGGCCTTGCTTAGCGGAATGGGGTGGATTCCGACGTCTCGAGTGACGCCGGAGGACGACAGAGAAGGCTGACAGCTTTGCGGCGGAGCCAAACCCTAGATCGCCATTTTTGGGGTCGCGCGAAGATTAGCGAATAAAAATAATTAGAGTGGGAAAGTTTCCATTTTGGGCCTATTTTCTTTTGAATCCTTAAATAGAGAAAAACTAATGTTACATTCTCCTGAGTTATCTCATTTACCTAAATTAAGTGACCACCCCCACTCATCATATTAGCAAATTAATAAACGTATCCTAAGCATCTAAGCTTACCCATGAATCCATGATAGCAATAAGAATTAGCTCGATAACTATTATAAAGTGCAAACGGTAGTTGGACTCTCCTATGGTATGGACTGGTATTCTGGAGAAAATAAAACGATCTTTGTAAGATTTTTCGCAATGCAAGACTTATGGGTTGTAAGGTAAACTAGTTGCTATTATGCTTCAAAATTGACTGTTGGAAGACATTGAAACTACTGTGGGAAGAATAAACAAGAAGACAGATCATGTTTTAGCATCGTTGGCGAGTGTTTAGAGCGTTTCAGAGGATATTGTTGTTCTCGTAATGGGTGATTTCAACCTCTTCTAGTTATTTTGTTTTGTCTTTTCGTAAGACTTGGGTATCCGGTAATGCTATAGCTGTCCTGCTAGAATATTCAGTACGAGAAGTTGAAAGCACACAAAAGAAAAATACATTTATACTAGAAACTGAAAGTAATATTGAAGTAAAAAAAAAAGAAAGTAGTGTTGAAGTTCAGGCTTTTCGTACTGATCCAGGTTTCAAATGCATACAAATTTCACATGTTGCTAGAAATTGAAATGTAACATCAATGTTTTCATTCAACACATTTTATCTGAGGCGAATCAATTATATAATCAGATCATTATCACCCAGTCAATTCATGACACAAGATCAATCACCAAACTACCACACTAGTGATCCAGCAACCCCAGAACCTTCAACTTCAGTCACTCTCTTACTCAAATGCAGAGCTTCACACTCAAATCTCTTCACAAAAGTTAAATACTTTTTGTTTGTACCAAAACAATAGGATCAATCCATATAAATTATCAGTGTTTTACATTTCACAAAAAAAACATATGAGATTCAAACTCTCAAATCTCTCACATTTTATCCCCAAAACAAAAAAAATTAAAACTCAGTTAATGGCATCGCACCTTCGCCGGATCTCTCCCCGTCGACCAGTCTTAACACCGTAAAGACTCAACTTTTGCATAGCTTTAGCAAAGTCTTTAAAGAACCGATCTTGATCTCTAGCGTAAAGATCAACAAACGGCCGGGTTCTCGGGTCGGAGTACAACCCGTGATCCGATTCAAGTAGCCCGAGACCTTTAGGGATATTTTGGTAATACATATTATCGAACTTGTTCGGAGTACTAACATCGTTGAAAACAGACAACGTCGGGTCTCTCGGGTAATTAGAACAAGCTTTCTTCAACGCGACAGCGAATCTCGGGTTATACCCGGTACTGTTCCGGCCCACCAGGCCCACAAACTCTTTGCAATGCGAGAATCCGATGGAGTGCGCTCCACTGAGAGCGACCATCTCCTGAACGGAGAAGCCTCTGGACTCGAACTGGCGAATGGTCTTCGCGATCGGAGACGACGGGAGAGGGAGGAGGGAGGCGAGGAGGGAGGCTTTCGAGGTTCGCGAGTCGCGGCGGCCGAGGAAGACCGGGTAGTAAGGACCGCCGACGGTCACGAGGAGGTCGCGAGTCGCGGCGGAGATGATGTCGGAGCAGGAGACGGTGTTGGGGCAGGCGAGCTCGAGGGCGGTTTTGGCTCTGACGACGGCGTCGAAGCCGTCGCCGGGGAGGGAGAGGTTGATGGAGGAGTCGCGCTCGGCGGCGTTGAAGGCGGTGGAGGAGATGAGGATTGAGGCGTCGCAGCCGTTGGGGAAGCAGTCGTGGAAGAAGAGGCGGATGACGGCGGCGGCGGTGGTCGGGTTGGTGATTTGTTTGCTGGAGATTGTGTCGCGGACTATGTCGTGGAAGCGAGGGCATGATTTGGAGTAGAAGTCGGTGGTTAGGCGAGGTTCGACGGTGGAGGCGAGGAGAATGAGGAGGAAGAAGAGGGAGAGAGATTTGAGTGGCGCCATTGTTGTAGCGGAGGAGGAGAGAGATAGATGAGATTTTGGAGTCTAGAGAGAGAGTGTGTGAGATAGAAAGAGCGCTTGTGATTATAATATGTGTGTGTAAGTCAAAACTCGGTACGGAGACTGAGGATCCGGTTCACTTATGCAAAAAGATTCTATATTTTACAATTTTGAAAATTTTATGTAGTTAATTTATGTGTGAGATTCTGAATTTGGCATCGTTCAATAATAAGTGTTTTGGAAAATGTTCAAAACATATAAATAAAAGAGAAAAAGACTAGGATAGCACCAAACTAAGTTTTTGTTCCCAAAGTAGCACTCAAAGCTCAAAGTCACAAAAATAAGTTTCATTAAAGAGGTAAATATACACTTATACCCCTTGGGTTAATTAATCCAAACTTTAGGGATTAGAGTTAAGGGGGTGAGGTTTTGGAATTAGGGTTTAAAATTGAAAAAAAGACTAAGATAGCACTAAACCAAGTTTTTGTTCCCAAAGTAGCACTCAAGGCTCAAAGTCACAAAAATAGGTTTCATTAAAGAGGTAAATATACACTTATACCCCTTGGGTTAATTAATCCAAACCTTAGGGTTTAGAGTTAAGGGGTGGGGATTTGGAATTATGGTTTAAAATTTTATAAAAAATAAATACTAAAATAAAAAATAAAAATTTTAAAAACAGTTTCAAAAAGTATTTTTAAATTACAAAAAGAAAATTTGAAAAAAAAAAAAAATCAAAAAACAAAATTATAAAAATTTCGAATCTGAAAACATATAATCTGAAACTATAAAAAAAAAATTATTTTTTTCTTTTTTATTTTTATTTTTATTTTAATTATTTTTATTTATTTTTGTTTGTTTATTTAATTTTAAACCAAGGGTATTAGCGATATTTTACCTTTTAATGAATGTCATTTTTGTGACTTTCTCCTTCTAGTGCTATTTTTGTGACATAAACTTCAAAAGGTGCTATTATTGACAATTGCCCTTTAAAATTTTATAAAAAATAAATACTAAAATAAAAATAAAAATTTTAAAAACAGTTTCAAAAAGTATTTTTAAATTATAAAAAAAAATTTGAAAAAAAAATAAAAAAAAAATCGGAAAAAAAATTTCGAATCTGAAAAATATAATCTGAAACTATAAAAAAATTCTTTTTTTCATTTTTTTTTTTTTATATTATTTATTTTTATTTATTTTTGTTTGTTTATTTAATTTTAAACCAAGGGTATTAGAGATATTTTATCATTTAATGAATATCATTTTTGTGACTTTCTCCTTCTAGTGCTATTTTTGTGACATAAACTTCAAAAGGTGCTATTATTGACAATTGCCCTAAATAAAACATTCAAAATGTAATACTATTATACAATAAAAATTGTGATAACATGTTAAACATCACTAAATCTGTCGGTACAAATCTGATATATTTTCATAGCTATCAAAATTATGTTCAAGATATTTGCAACATAACACATTAGTCAATGATGTTAAAAAAAAACACATTAGTCAATAGATGTTATAATGTATTTTATATAGTTTGTATAATTTACATATATATATATATATTTTTTTTGTTTAAATGTATAATCATCTGGTGATGTTTTTGTGTATCATTTATGTAGCTATTGATTATTTTTCTAAATCTAATTATTAGCATAAATTCGGTAAACAGAAGAATTGACGGACATTACGCAGTTCACATGCAGCTAAATTTGTGTGTGTGTGTGTGTGTTACATAGTCCTCTCGTCCACGCGGAGAAGACAGATAAGCAATCTAAAAAGTCTCATGTTTCATTTGATTAATTCGGAGTTACGTGGCGATTCGGTAATTCAGAATTATTATGACTTTTAGTTCGTAACATTGGACTAGAAAATACATATATTTTGAATTCTATCTAAATCATCGAGTACATTTGTGTTTGAAGAAAGAAAGTGTCATCTTTTTGTCTCAATTGAAATGATGTACTTTTTAACTTCACACCTTAAAATAATGCTTGATATGTTTAAGAAACCATATGATTATCTTACCAATGCCTGATGATTACGGAATGGTCTCCTTCGCCATCCCACTATATAAAAGCTACTAATTTTGGATGTTATAAAGGATGCCACATAGGCAAAATATTCTCAGCCATTCATTCTGCCACGTCACTGGTAACCCAGACCAACAAATCGTAATTGCAGCCCAGCCCGTTAACCGGTTTCGCTCACGAAATTGCTGTCTCCGTCTCTTTGCTGTTGGGCCAGATTAAAAAATTTTCCAGCCCATCCCATTACTTATTTCAACTTTCAAACTATTTTCTTTTGCATTTTCTATTATTTCAGACAATTTTTATTTCAACTGTTTTCTATAACAATGTGCAAACCGCCTAAGTTCCCTTTGATCTTAAAATAGTACGCCCAAGATAACAAAACCCCCTCATTTCACACACAGTCCCTGTAAATTTCTATAAAAAACTAAATTCTACTATCAAACCCACCCAACAAATTTACTACTACCACCTATAATTATGGCCCGGCCTACTTAAACTTTTAAAAAAACCATGACAATACTTAAAAAAAACACACCCTAACTATGTTCACTTCAAAAAAAAAAATTTAAACAAAATTGCCAAAAAAATACTAATTCTCATTCTTATCTATGTAGCACATGCACCACAAGATCAAAGCAATTAGGACAACACCCTCGAACCTCATCCAATAATCGTTAGGATCCTTAGGGTCTGGCCCATCACAAATCACAAAAATAAAGATGCTTTCCTAGGGACAACTTTCATATGTCTTGACATCCAGGTTTGTCTAAAATTAATATTTTTAATTATTCCAACTATATTTCAAATGATTGCTTCTAACCACTAAACAGGAACAAAAAATGGAGGGGAAGGTACCTATTTCTACGTCTGACACAATGTACCAACGCTTCGAAGAAGTAAAAATTTATCACATTAGATATTTTAATCTACTCCCCAATAACCAACGTTACAGGCTTACCGATCAACCATACATAATCAATATCAAAGAAACAACAACTATTACACTGATTCAAGAAAACATTGCACCGATTCCTTCATACATATTCCGGCCACAACGCTACACCCAGTTGATCAGCTTAGCAAGTGAAACCAACTTCCTACCAGGTAAAAAAAAAACAAAAACTCTCTCACACAAAAATAAATCCTAATTTTTTTCCAAACAACCAAATTATTCCTACAGATGTTGTTGGCCGCATTTGCCTCATCCAAGGAAGTGATTTATATAACCACTACACAGATTCAAAAATCATCATTGGATTACGTTTAGACAGGTACAAACTTTTTATTAAGTAATAATTGGTTTACAACTAAACAAAATCTAATACAATAATTATTTGTAGATCGAAATTGGTACGTCTAACTTTATGGGACAAGGAGGCATCTAATTTCAGAGAGTTAAATCGCATATCAACAAGGAAAAAACAAGTCGTAATCATCACAAGTATCATTCCACGGATACATGAAGGTAATAAACTAAATATAAACTTTACAAAAAACTAAATGCTAACAAATATTTGCCTTTTTCAGAAAAACTATCACTCACAGCAACACCTGGAACGCGCTTCTACTTTAACAACGAAATTGATATCATTCAACGCTTCCAAAAGAGGAATAAACTGCTATCCTAAGCCTCATAGCAAACACCACCAGTCAACTTTTAAAACATTTACGTTACCACTTCCTACATCAATTAAATTGTCACACACAAAGATTATTTTCTCATTCAAATATTGAATTCCTCAAAACTATTTATTATTCATACTTACAGTTGTTTTTTAAAAAAAAATGATCACCGTTTCGAACTTCTCCCCTGTATAAAAAAACAAAACTTAACTTATCATTTCAGAAACCAAAGAACACACAATTTTAATTCACCTGATTTTTATTAAACATGTAATCCGCGCGCAGCGCGGACGCCGGCCCTAGTATGCTTAATAAGCACTCAGTTTAAGAAACCTCATTCGTGCTGTTATGGCAGTCCAAATATTTATGTGATGCATCTGTTTAGTATTTCAATAATCACCGCATGAACATTTCTATGGTACTTGTGATTATCTATTTTGTGTTAATGTCGGTGCTGAATGATAAAATAAACAGGTGTCTTGGGGTTGGTTAACAATTGTTATCTTCTGTTTGTAATACCCAATAGAAGAAATAACAGCAAAATACAACTGTAATGGTCCAAATTATCATCAGATATTGACAGCGAAGGAACTCCAAATATGCTTCTGCTCTCTTTTATTCAGTATCTATACACAGGATATAAATAATTAATACTGTATTATTTAAGTCAAGCAAATATTTATAGAATAAATTAAAAGATTATTTATCTCCACAATTTGTTTACTACGTACCGACCAACGCGTCTGTTACTTTAAGTTTCATGAGATTCAAATTTTTTATATCTATCAAAATCACAAAACATGAATCTCTGCTAGTGTTACCTAATACGTAGTTTGTGGTTTGTGGCATAATTACCGTATACCTTTACCTAATACCTTTTTCTCATATAATGTAATTTGTGGCATAATTGACTTTCTTGATGGTGATGTTATGTAATGAAGGTGGCCATACTCATGATAAGATGGTGATGGTGATGTGTGATGGCGATTTGATAGGTTTTAGCTATCGTAAACTCTCACAACTCTGTAACTCTCTTTGTATTGAATCAAATAACGAAAAGCTTTGTAGTATGCTTCGGATTACACTCTCATGACGAATGCAATTCAACGTTCTCATAGCGAACGAGTAGTCTAGACTCATAGCTTTTTTAACCAACAACAACAAAGCATAAAAAGAAAGTAAATGAACTCAACGGATATAGAAACGACTTCGCTCTTCTCTCTCTTTTGTAACGGTAAAGCCTCCACGAGAAATAGAAGGTCTTTGTCTTTTATTCAAATTCCAACTTCTTCATTTTCCCTCTCCCACATCCAACGTTTGCTTCCCTCCAGTACTTTTCTTCTTGCGAACGTAAACCCTCCGATACTTATCGCGATTGTAGTATGGTAGTAATATATCAAGGATGATGTGATGATGAGAAATACATGCAAAGGACTTGATGTATTAAAAAAAAACAGGTCTCCTTTACGTGACAAAGATGTCCGGTTTTATAGTGAGTTATATGATGAGTCGTGAGTAGGGAATGAAAGATGAACTTCTTGAGACCAAAAGATCATATGTCAGCTATTTGGCATGGCGTAAGGTGACTACACAACTAGACGCTTTCGATAACACAAGTTGAATGTGATCTTATTTATTAAGTTGTTTGAATCTTCGTAAGATCTTTACATTGAAAATTTGAAAGAGTAACACATTGGAATCAGTTACTATTGGAGACGTTATTAATTACCGGGGTCTTGTCGGATGATTGTAGAATCCTAAATTTTGCACGCAGTTTACTCTAGAAGACGAGTTATTCAAAGAAAACTGGAAATGTAATATGATAGCTAGACACAGTTGTGTTTTTTTGTTGAAGCATGTGATTCAGCGGACCCACAATGTGTACACTGTCATTGTCTTGGCCGTGCAAATCCATAAAAAGAGATGACTACAAACCTGAAATTTATAACAATAATTTTTCCATGGTCCAAATATCTTTTTTGGCGAAATATCTAAATTTGTGTAAGCCGGTTTTTACTATTTTCTTACAGTGTATAACGTGGTTTTATAATTCCAACCATTTGCTGATTCTATCATTACGTTCTGTACAAGTTGGATTGACAAGTCTTGGAGCAGGAGTTTTGCATGATCAGTTTACACATATAGTATTTGTGAATCTATAATATCATCTTCTTTTTTTTGAACAGTCAAGCAAAAAAGCAGATTGTTCATCGATTATAATTGACTAAAAGCAGATTTAAACGAAACTACTTTAATATAGATGTGACGTCAAACGTTTTGTCATAAAAAGATGCATGAAACAGACATAAGTGGATCGAGGGCACTTAGGTCGACCACCATGGTAGCAAACAGACACTTTGTCTGTACACTTATGTGATTATAAAAACGCGGATCATATTCTGCATCGATTACAATACTATACACCCCAGTTATGAAAATACAGCAGATAAAAGTTATTTTATGAACCTAATTAAATCCTTTAGTATGATCTCCACGTACCTAGCTAAAAGATATTTGTATTGCTTGGTTGAAAAACGTGGGAGTATAGCAAATCTATTGAATAGTTGACCACTATACAATAATACAAACAAAGTTTAGTTTGGTAAATAAGCTTGCAAACTTAAAACCCGTTTCTTGCATGTTTAACTAGTCGGCTTAGCAGGATGTTCCTGGGAACTCTTTAGCATCATCATTATAATAAGGACACAGTCACTTTCTTGCTAAGAATAGAGGAATTACAAAGAACAGTCAATCTTACATATCAACAAGGAACAAGCCCAAGCCACAAGAGGCACCAATCACCTAATCTCTCTCAGTTACAATCATCTCTATTTATACTATTCTTCATTCTAGTATGTATAACCGCTTATTCTTCTTCTTACTTTCCAGGTGACACCTCATTAGTTCTCACGTAACATGTCATTAGCTTCTAAGGTCATACCACATTAAGAATATCAAACCAGATCATGGTCAGGTATAGTAAACTCGTATGGCTTCTCAGTCTGACCATTAGCAGAATCTAAACCACTCTTTTTACATAACATCTAAGAGGTGCATGCAATTTTAACTGTTAGGCCAAGATCAGATAACAAATTAATCGTTTCATTCATTTATATGAAACTGGACAGTATAAGTTTTAAAATTATGTATAAAACCCACATTTAAAGGGAAAAGAATCAAAAGTCAAACAAAAAATAAGCGAATATAAAATGTTTATCTTCTTTCTGTTGTGTGTCTAGCTGATCTGTTCTCCGATCAAATCCAACCCTACAACCAAGAAAGACAGCCCCTGAAACAACAAGAAGTAGAAGTGAAGACCGTGTGCTGATAGAAAACTCCTTGCAGCTGCAGTTAGAAGCAAGAATGCAAGTCCAACCTCTTTCTTGAACACCATGTTCCTCTTCTTCATCTTATTATTGGACCTCATTAGCCCTCCAATGCTCTTCTTTGAGGTTTCTTGTTCCGCAAGGTTCATCTCTTTCTCCTTAAGTTTACTCAGAAGCTCCAAACCGGACTCAGAGTTTCTCCTGTGCAACTTCTCTTCCTTTTCAGAAAATGCTAACAAGTCGGATTCCGATGATCTCCCAGTCTTTTTAGTCACAACCCACTCGTAAGCCGATCCAAGCTGGAACAAACCGGAGATCATGGCGTTGAACTTGGTTATGGACATTGTGTTTTCAAAAAGGAGGTAAGGGATTAAGAAAGGGAAAGATTTAGGTGAGGGAAGAATGTTGAGAAGTGAAATGAAAATAGGAACGTAGCAGATGATCCACAAAGGAAGCTCGGCTTCAGGTATGAACATTGTTAATGGAAGTATGATGCAGAAGAGTGTGAATGAGTAAAACGGAAGAATAAGTTTCCTTAGGAGAAAGAAGAGGAAGATCAAATGCGCGACGATTTCTATGGACAAGGCAACTATGGAGATAACAAGACAGGCTTTGATGAATCTGTACATTTGTTTTCCTCTGCTTTTGGGGTCTTCTTCTTCGTTTAAGTGTTTAGATGAGAAAGTGATTCGCTTTCTGACTGAAGAGAAGAGCCATGAGAGACAAGAGACGACTCTGTGAGCTTTGAGGAGGATGAACCATGAGAATTGTTTTGGGCTGATGGATTTTCGTTTGTTGTCAGGGAGTGAGGATTGATCTGAGCCGTTGATCTCTAGTAAGGAGAAGTTATCTGGCTTCTCCATTGTCACTGCTACTGAGTTTGGAGGCATGATCAATGAAACCTTAAGAGGAGAAATTGATGATGTTTGGTACTAAGAAATGTTTGTCATTATAAAACTGGATCGTTTGTTTTTACAGACAAGACTGTGTTCAGATCAGAATCTTAGATACGATTGCGCAGCTGTGTGTAACTGAAACTTGTGATTTGAGAGAGAGAGAGAGAGAGACGAGGAACATCATGTGATGAAGTGAACAACTAGTAATAAAGAAGAGAGAAGAAGAACAAGAGAGTCCTCCTTTCTTTGAATTTTCTTTCTTTTTTTTTTAATACTAGAAAAGTTTACTTTTTTTTTTTGAGGGAAGGTATTTTCTTTGTCTGAAAAGTCGATTTCTTATTATTGGATTTTCTTTTTTTAGAAG
Organism: Brassica napus; assembly: GCF_020379485.1. NCBI lineage: Eukaryota > Viridiplantae > Streptophyta > Magnoliopsida > Brassicales > Brassicaceae > Brassica > Brassica napus. Next base: position 35,784 of record NW_026015035.1, read on the forward strand.
ATCTTATTTCCAGCGTTTAGGCCATCTTCAAAGGGGGAGCACATGGGGTGTGCTTGGGCTTAATATATTTGGATTTAATCCAAAAGTGGGCTAAGAACAGTTTGGGAGGGCTTGTTGAAGAGCTGTGCTTAAGGGAAGTGCTGGTCGACGTGGCAAGTGTGTAATGGTCGAAAAAAAGAAAGGGAACACAGGTTTTTTTTTTTTCCCATTTCCTAGGGTTTGCGATCTATCTCTCTGTCTCTCGAATCCAGAAACGGCGACGAACGGGAGAAGCCAGTTCCGTTCGATTTCCGACCGAAGCACACCGTGAATCGATCTTTTATCTCCTCCTCACCGATCTTCTGTATCACCCTTGAAGGTATGACCGATGTTTTGTCTCTGCTCTTTTCTCTCCTCGTCTCCTCGTCTCCTTCATTTATCGTTCTCATCGATTTAGGTTTGTAGGTATGGGTTAAGCGTTTTAATCGATCTTATCCATTGTTTACGGTTAGATTCTTAACAAAATTTTGTCTTAGTCCTAATAAGTGGCTGGTTAAACACATCGAAGGATTCCATTGTTGGCAATGACCAAAGGGGTGGGTGCTTTTGGAAGCGTATAGCCGATTATTATGCATCAAGTACTCATGTACTTAATGGTGCTGAGCCAAGAAACCATGAGCATTGTAGACAACGGTGGCAAAAGATTTCTCGCGAAGTGAGCAGGTTCTGTGGAACCTATGCAGATGCAAAGGGTGAGAAAGCTAGTGGGATGAATGATTTGGACATTCTGCAGAATGCTCACCAAATCTTCACTTTGCTGTATAAGAAGAAGTTTGGTTTGGAGTATGCGTGGAATGTCCTGCGGTTTGAACAGAAATGGTGCGACCACACCCCTATGAACCCAACTCCGAAGACAACCAGCTCTAACAAGAGAAAAGCCGATGATGCAGCACCATCTACAGAATCTGTTGTTGGTGAGCATGAGAGCAGGCCTCCTGGTATAAAGGCCATGAAAAGGTTAAGGAACAAAGGGAAAGACAAGGATGCCCCAGCTTCGAACATTAGTCAGATATGGGAGATGAAACAGATAGATTTGGACGTGAAGAAAGAACTCCAAAAGATGTCACTTCTTGATACCCTCATTGCCCGCAATGACACTCTTGATGAAGATGAGAAAGTCATTAAAAAGAGCCTAATGCGTCAACTATTTAAGGAACTTTGAACTGTCTGTTGCAAGTTTGTTTGCCTCTGTCTTTGATATGTTTTATGCTTTAGGAAACGAGTCTTGTAATGAACCAGTTTGGTTTCTGGATATGTTTTAATGAATCAGTATTTTCTTCTCTTGTTTTGATGAATTATGTTTTAGTTTCATTCTTGCACAAGTGTAAACTTCTAAACTATAACAAACTCTGTTTTTTGGTTTCAGGTTGAAGAAGACATGGGACTTGACTCTATCTACGACTATGGAATAAACAGCCCATTAGACTATAGTTCTGAAGACGAGGCTGATAGCAGTTACTATGCTCTGCAACTTGGTCTTGCTGAGGTTGGATACACTGGCTGTGAAGAGGAGGCTCAAGCTGAACCTGATTACGGAACACAACTGATGCAGCTCAGGGATCTGCAAAGCCTTGCAGAGCAGAGGGTGGTCAACCTGGAGAGGGTTTCAGAGCAGAGATTGGTCAACCTGGAGAGGCTTGTTGCTGAGTTAGGTGAGAAGAAACCATTGATGTGGGCTTATTGTATTTGCTGCATTGTGGTAGCAATGGCTGTGGCGCTATTGTATTTAGTTTAAGAAGGTGAAATGATCTATTGTATTTTGTGTATCATGTACTGTCGGATTAGTAATCATGTAGTGACTTGTATGAACTGTCGGAGTAGCAACTATGACGTGTAGTATGAACTGGTCTTGTATGTCGGATCTATTGTCATGTAATGACATGTATTTTGGAACCTAGTATAGTAGCAACTATCACATGCATTTGGATCGTTGTGTGGAACTATTTTCAGAATCACATGTAATTGGCATGTAGTTATAAACGAAGAATCACTTTGAATCATAATCACATCGAGTTGTCCCAAATAATTGAGCTTCTATAATACCTATAAATACAAGTCTCTTATTTCCTAATGAACATACAATTCTCTTCTCTCACTTACTCCTTTCTCTATCTTAATAATATTTTGCTTTCATGGCATCTTCTTCCAACAATTTTCACTATCATTATGATGCAAATGATGATAGTTTAGATCAAATTTTTCAAGAGCAATTTGATAAAGAATTAGAAGCTGCTGCAGAGGAAATGCCGGCCCCGAAGAATAAACGTATCTATATCGATAGAAAGCGGGAAGAAGGTCACAATCGGTTATGGAACGATTATTTTAGTGATAATCCGACTTACCCGGAGAAGTTATTTCGTAGACGATTTCGAATGAACAAATCATTGTTCTTGCGTATTGTCAATCGTCTCACTGCAGAAGTTCCATATTTTCGACCAAAAAAGGATGCAACCTTCCGGGATGGTGTATCACCGTTACAACAATGTACTGCAGCTATTCGACTATTAGCATATGGGGGTGCGGCGGATGGTGTTGACGAATATATACGTATTGGCGAAACAACGGCTCGTGAATGTTTGGAACACTTCGTCGTCGGAATAGTTGACTTGTTTGGCGATGAATACCTTCGCCGACCCACAGAAGATGATCTGCGAAGGCTACTCTTTTATGGAGAACGACGGGGTTTTCCCGGGATGGTTGGCAGCATCGACTGTATGCACTGGAAATGGAAAAATTGCCCAACCGCTTGGAAAGGAATGTATTCACGAGGCACCGATAAACCAACAATTGTTTTGGAGGCGGTGGCTTCAGAAGATCTATGGATATGGCACGCATTTTTTAGAGCGCCAGGTACTTGTAACGATTTAAATGTACTTGACCAATCACCAGTATTTAATGACATTATTTACAGTCGAGCTCCCGAACTGAAGTACAATGTCAACGGAAGGGAGTATAATTTGGCTTACTACCTGACGGATGGCATTTACCCCGAATGGGCGACATTTGTTAAATCCATCCCACGACCACAACACCCGAAACATCGTTTGTTTGCAGAACATCAAGAAGGTGTGCGAAAAGATGTTGAGCGTGCATTCGGAGTCCTCCAATCTAGATTCGCGATAATTAAAAATCCATCTCTTTTATGGTCGAAAGGTAAAATAGCATATATTATGCGAGCATGTCTCATACTCCATAATATGATTGTTAAAGATGAACGAGATTCATACACTCTCGAACAAGAATTGGAACAAGAAAATGGAACCGGAACTACTCCGGGTCGTTCGTTTTCAGTAAGTATGGCTTCAAATCTCGAGGGTTTTGGTGATGGTCACACAAGAATTCGTGATAGACAAGCACATCACCAATTGAAAGAGGATTTGATTGAGAATATATGGAATAAATTTGGATATTAAACTTTGTATTAATTAAATAAAATGTTTGTTTGTTTAATTAAATAATATGTTTGTTTCGTACAAATTTCCAATTGTATTTTGTGTTTCTTTTTTTTTTTGGAATCAATTTTAAAATAAGTTTTTTTGTTACATTATTTAATTAATTTTATTTGGTTAAGCACACCCTTAATTAAGTGATCTCCCTTTGAGGATGTCCCATGTTCCTAGCCTAAATACAATATTATACTACTATTTTCACTCTAAGCACACACCTAACTGCTCCCCCTTTGAGGATGCCCTTATAACTAAAGATGCTAACAATCGAAGAAGATAGCATAGTTTAAATAAGCTTTGTATCTGAAAAGGTTTCAAAAACTTTTTTTTTTTGAAAACGGTTTCTGATAACGTTAAAGGAATGTTCATAAATCATTTGATTATTTTATTTGGTAAGATAGTGTTCTTCTTTTCTTTTTTTTTTAAAGAAGAAGATATCTTCTTGTATTGGTAGGAGTCATAAAACCGTGTTGGTATTTTTGGATTTTGGTGGTATATTGGAAATTATTGATCCTTATTCTACAAAATCCAAGTTGTCTATATATATTAATAATATAATTATTACTTTTTTTTTGGCGGCGTATAATTATTACTTAAAACAAAATTCTTCCATTTTATTACGTCTCTTTTCGATATTTTTATGAAGTTTTAGGTTACCAAAGTTTGAAACTCTTCATTTCCATTTTATCTAAAGTTTGAAAGCTATTTTGTTTCAAAGACGCGTCTACTTAGTACTTTAAGAAAGTGTAGATCTCTTTTATATAAAATATCGAAAATATGGTTTTGTTTATTTTGAGTAATTCAAAATACCTTTTGTAGAATATGCAATCATAAAACCGTGTGATACATGCATATTATGCATATGAGGAAAAAATCTGAATGAAAACGCCTGAAAATGAGATGCTTCCAAAAAGTTCCAAATGATAAATTAGTATGATTGGTAAGGAATTGGAGGATGACAACTTGGTCCGGCGAAGACCACATCAAACTTATTAAAATGCAACTAGATCAACTTTAGTAAACTAACTAGGATAAGACCTGCGCCTTGCGCATAGTAAATTTATATGAAAATTATTTAAGAAATATCGTATGAAAAATAAATTTATATTATTGATCGAATTAATATTTGGCCCTTAAACAATTTTTAAAAACTTTTTTTGTTAATACATAATTTGTTTACTAATGAACTGGTCTCATTTTTAAAAATATTTTAAGTCAAAAAAATTATTTATCACATAAGAACCTAACGTTTAAGCCGAAGAATCTCATGCCTAATATTTGGTTACAATGAAACTATGTCAGCTTCGTTTTATATCATGATTTAGCAATTTAAAAGTTAATTATGGTTATGAGAAGTTTACGTTCACTTGTCAATACTATATATCTTCAATATTTTTTTCATTTTTGTGTCATTTTAGTTATTTGCATTCAAGTTACGTGACAACTCATCATGATACTTTTTTAATTACTACAAATTACAAGTTCTAAACTTTTTAAATGTTTCTCTATTAATATACAGAGGATGTTAAACCATTGATCATTAATTTTTAACATAATAATTTTTACAGTTTTAGTAATTTTGTCATTTTTAAAAATTAAAAATATAACATGTACGAAAAAATCTATATTTTAATCTCATAGCTAATTTGATTGTTTAATTTATTTTAATAATATAAAATTAAACAAAAACAATGGATGGGATATAAATTGCTATCAAATCTTTATTATTAGAATCATTAATTATCATATATATATTAGTCATATTTGGTAATTTCGTAGGTTTTATTTAAGGAAAGAAAATAAAATAGTAATTGTACACTTTAATTAATTGTATGATTAGTTTAATGAAAAGTATAATGTATATTTAATTGGACCATCATATTTTCTAAGGATTCTGAATTTTATTCTGTTGATGACACGTGGCTACACTTAAAGGTTATAATGTTTCTCAATTAATATATAAGGGATTATAGAGAACGGAGCTATGTTGTCCCTCCACTGTCTTCTAATTCTCTTATACAATACAACATAAATATTAATTATCCGAGTTTCTAATTATCCTGGACCTGGTTCACAATGTTAAATGTATCCGCTTATTGTAAGCCTAATGATTGGGATAGTCTTTATTTTTTACTTTTACTGTTTCACGAAAATTTTCATTTATTTACAGGCGTATATCATGATATTTCATCATTATTCTATTTGTTTTTATTTTTGGTCGAACATTATTCTATTTGTATAGTTAACAAATTAGATGTTATTTCAGAAATGCCGGTAATCGTAACTGGTGGGAGAAGAGCACATGGGAAGTTCTATTTTGCGAGTTTAATATAGATATTATATGATATCAAATTAGGGCTGTTCAATATGGTAAAACCGAACCGTACCGAACCGAACCGAACCGAAATAGACAATATGGTTTGGTTTTGATATATACCATATAAACCGAATGGATATAATTTTATAAAAACCGTAGGATTTGGATATGGTTTGGTATATAACCGATTAAACCGAATAAACCGAACAAAACCGATTAAAAGTAGAAACATGTAAATATGTATCTATTTTATAACAATACATTAAAATCTATTTGTTACATAACTTAAATTTGTGTTAATAACTATTACCATAATTTTATAGTAATAAAAAACCTTAATTTGTAAAACACTTGAACTATAACTAAATAACAATACATCGTAATTCAGACATCTTATTTTCTATGTCTTTTTTGATCTTTTTGATTTATTTTAGTCTTCACTAAATTAATATGAAGATTATAAATTTGATAGACAATAATTAATGGAAAATTTTCGATTGAAAAAGCATGACTTTAATGAACATTAAGTATGGAAGAGTGGAAAAACTTTTCTTTCATGTTTCTGTTTTGTTTCATATTTTTATTTTCAAAATTTCAAGCTTTGATTTTAGTTATAGATTTGATTATTTTATTTGATGGTAGAAGCATTTTTTATTTTTTTGTTCATTTATTTGAACATGTAATATATTTTTAATAAATGACTGTGTTGACAATATGACTCTAAAATTCATATAATATGATCTCAAACAAAATAATTATGTTTTTTGGTATAAAACCAAATAAACCGAAAACCGACGGTATATAAACCGAACCGAACCGAAGTAAATATGGATTTAGAATGGTAGTTATATTTTACTAACCGAAATACCAAAAACCGAAAAAAACCGAACCGAAACCGAACCGATATCCGGATTGAACACCCCTATATCAAATTAATATCATACGTATATAACAATAATGATAAATCTATTGACAAAACGGTGGATATATATTGATTGGTAACGAGTTTGACTTAGGATGAGATTTTTTTTTTTTGAACCACAAATAATATTAAAAATTAAACAGGGTTCTACAATATAATATATATTTCATTTTTCATTAAAATAAACCTTTTAAATATTTAATTAATTTCGTATTTATTTAAAATAAATGTATATTTAATTTTCACTTAAACAAACTTTTAAATATTTAGTTAATTTTGCGTATTTAAAAACTAAATGTATATTTCATTTTAACTAAAACAAACTTTTTAAGTATCTAATTAATAATGTAATTATAACTAATCTCATGTACTTAAATTTGTGATATTAATTTTATATATTAATTTTCAATTACATTTTTACCATTAATCAATAAGATTTTTCAATTTTTAATTTTGTATCACGTGATATAAAATATGCTATTACTGAAAACTAAAAATAAAAATAAATTACTGCATGTGAACTATTAAAATGGTTGTGTTTTAAAATTTTATGTTAAACAATTGGTAATATAATAAATATTAAAATTAATCATGTAAAACAAATACTTATGTGGATAAAAATGAAAATAATTATCTGCGCGGTTGTTTATGTCAAGATCTAGTATCTTATAAATTAAAACAAAAGTCAGAATTTTGATTCATGTGTGATTTTAAAAAAATGGATCTTATGGACCTATTCTTAGAAAGTCATGTTATATTTTATATATAATCTTATCATTTAAATTTTGGACCTACCAGAAATTTTTATTGGCAATCAATAATTAGATTTAAACAATAGATGATCTATTGGATTTATAAATAGTTTTAATTAAATAGATATAATTTAATGTTGTAATACTATATATTTATATGCTAAATATTTAAATATTTATCGATGTTAACTTTTAAAATTATAAAGATTTTTTTTTAAATAACAAAATCATATTATCTAACAATGATTAATCTTTACTATCTTAAACCAATGAAACAAATTTTAAACTATATAGTTTATTATAAAAAATTTTTAAAACTCTAAATGTTTAATTATTTACTCGATAATATAAATCCATGAAGCAAAAAATTTAATTTTTAAAATTTTTCTAAATTTGTGTAATGTTACAATATCTTTGAATATAACAATAAAATAATATTTTACTAATCTTTATATATATTGTTACGATTTTAATAATAAAATAATAATCTGAAAAAATATATATAGAAGAAGATACAAATACATGTGAAAGTTTCAAAAATCTATTCAATGAAAAAAATATACAGTAAATTTATTATGTTTTAAAAAAAAAATTTCACATATGTATTATAATATATATTAATTTAGAATTGAAAACAAAATATTTATATAAAAATAAATGAAAACAAAAACCCGCGCCGTTGCGCAGGTCAAGATATTGTCTTATTCTATTAAAATAAAAGTCATGACTTTTTTTATGTGTGATTTTTTTTAATTTAGACCATCATTTAGAAATTTTATTAAATGTAATTTATTAAGACTAATAATATATAAAATCTTTGAAATACTAAAATCATAATATATTTTAATATCTTTCATTTTAAAAATAATTATATTTAGTAATAAAAAAATCTAACAGGTCTGATTTAAAATCTTTTCACAAGATCTTCATTTTCAAAAAAGCTATTTAAATATTTTCACTAATTTCGAAATTAGTTATTATAAATTAGTGTTGACATATTATTATACATTAATATATTCAATTATTATCTTAAAAATGAAAAATAAAAATTATATCCTATTTCATCTATTGTATAATCATAATCAATCATATTAAAATAAAATTATTATATTGAGATAAATTTAATAAAATTTTAATAAATGTATAAATTTATATATTTTATTTGCATAAGCATAAAATATTTATGTTCAATATTAAAAATATAATATTTTGTTAAGGCGGGTTAAATTAGCAAACTATATGATACATGTATAAAAATTTATATGTATTTTATTAAAGCTAATAATAAAAAAAAATTATAACCACTTTTATCATGATATCTTTTCATTTTACATATAAATGTATATTTATTTATTATATTTTATAAATTCTAATAAATATTTTTAAAAATATTCTAACCATATCCTAAAATTCAAAAAGTTTATTTAAATTTTTTCACTAATTTCGTAATTAGCAATGAATTATTATTATGTATTAATATATATTATATTTTCAATAATGAAATAAAAATTTAACTAAATATGATAAAAAGTATATTAAGTTGATAAATTTTATTTTCATAAATATAAACTATATATGTTAAAAATATATATTATTTATGACATAACGGTTTAAAATTAGCAAACTATATAATACTTGTCAAAAAATTAGTATATCTTAGATTTTTGTATATACAATAGTATATTATCTAAAATGCATAAGCATAAAAGATATTGCTAAAAGGAAATCAAGTTTTTAAGCACAGGTCATAATTTAATAAGAATTAAATATAAAATAATTTTTAAATATGTTTTCTCATCAATATATTAATTCGCTTAATAACTAAAAGTAAATACAATAAAATAAATATACAATAAAAATGACAAATACATTCGGTTTTAAACATTTGATTAATTATAACAAATAAATTATAAAATTATTGTATTTGAAATATTTGTATAAACATTCAAGTATATGATTAACGTTAAAAATATATTCTAATCTAAAACAGATATCTATGTATAGCACATTCTTACCCAGTATCCCTGAAGTAAGGTCCACAACATGAGAAGGCCTAGTTTTGTATCTTATATTCTATCATATATTCATTTAGATAGTTATCAATAATGCAACGAAAACTATAACAACGCCTCTAAGATTTTATCAGATGCAATCGGTGGGGTTTCTTTACTAAATTTTGGAATTTTTGTTTTTCAGCTAGCGTAAAGAAAAAAAAAAAGAAAAGTATTCGTCAATATATCTCATAGTCAAGACAGTATTTTAACTGTTTAAAAGTCAAATCAGGGTGTTTAATCTGTTGTTATTCCATACAAAATATATTTAGAAAGGAGAAAACGACCATTAAACCCCTAGAATTTCAAATTAAAGCAATAAACCTTCAATATGGATTTAAGTAAAAAAACAATTTCAATTTTTAAATATCGACTGTTTTAATTCTTATATGTTGTTTCTACTTCTTGTTTTCATCAGAGATTGTTTCTAAATTGATTTGGAAATATGAAATCAAATTCAAGAGTAAGTTTTCGAGTGAGGAAGATGATATAAATCAATTTAAAATTTTCTTAAATAAAATATTTTTTTAAAAAACGTCATCATATCCGATATAACAGTTGTTATTCGAGTTTAGTAACTGACTATCTGAGTTTATTAAATGGTTGAGTCAACAAAAAATATAAATAAAAATGGCAAATATTTAAAAGTTGAATATTGTTTTGGCTAAATTCAAGTGAATTTTTTTTTTTAATTTGAAAATTCAGGATTTTGATGGTTATTTCTCATGTACAAAGTCCCGTATGATCTCTATCCCAGACCCTCATGCACCAGATCTCGATTAAATGATTCATTAGTTTCAGTTACATTTTCGTTTGAGTAAATCGCAAATATATCACACGCCAAATAAATCTACAAATCTTGTAGATAGCTGAATTATATGGTTATAATAATATCATTTACCAAAAAAAAATGGTTATGATCATATCGAAAACTAAACTTTTGCATAATATACTTTCAGTGGACGTTGAAATAGTCTAATACTAATGGATACGGAGACTCGTTTGTATTTATTTTGGAGTTACCACCAGTTCTTTGGTATTATTTGTCACGATAAGTAGAAAATAAAAACCAGCAAAAATAGAAATGAGTAGGACATGTAAAAAGAGAAATGTGGGTTTTTATTTCTACTAAGTTGGACCTTAATTAGAAACATATGAGTCATTGAGAATTCATGCATGTGGCTGTGTGTGAGTTTGTCCTAGCAACCAAGCAAATGCAAAATCAAGGAGATATTGAAAAGATAAGCCAAAGTGAACATGGGACATGTCTTCAACTCTTAAGCTGATGTTTTTATTTTTGCGAATTTTCATTGGCATTGGCACATGTGAAATTGTACTATACACATGTAGCATGACCTCTCTGGCCATGGTTATATAGTAATGTGTAAATACAAAAAAACAATAATTTAATAGAGTTTTCCTTTATTTTTAATTTGATAATATTGGGCCTCTGATTTAATAATCTATATATATAAAGTTGGGTTATGCTCTCTCCATAGGCTTCCACGACATAAAGGAGAGGGGTGCTTTTCGCGACACGTGTCAGTTTGGTAGTACGTCTGTGTATCCCACGCTTTCTCTTCCTTCTCGCGCGTCATTGACTAAGCTATTCTTCCAAGGAAACACTAATTTGACTATTCCTATTCGTCTTCATTGTTCGTTTCTAATTTTCCCTGGCCATTATCTCCTAATGCGATTCTCACCCTTAAGGCATACCATAAATCACACTAATCAATCCATTCCCGTAACTCTTGCAGATGCAGCCCTTTGGAATCCCTCTCCTTCACTCATATATATCTTCAGTGTGATAATCAGCGATCGGAGATATACTTTTGACCTTCTCTTGGGTTATCCTCTCCATGACCTTTGGTTTACATACGACGGTGAATGTCTCCACCGACGATTTTCAGAGAATCAGTTGGGTACCGCCGGATATCACCACGCCTCCGATTTCGTCGATGTCTCCACTACACCATCATATTCGGTGGCGCTAGGTTCAGACCTTTCGGAAACACCGCCTTCTACCCCGCCGGTTATACCCTTTTCACCTTGGCTATCAGATTTTGCTTGCTCAAGTATACTACTAATCTAAGATCCACCTTCTCTTAGTTTTTTTTTTGTTTCACATATATTCCTTCATTAATACTGCTCAGTGATCCTTTTTCTAGCTGATTAAGAGAAACTCACCACTTTGGATAGAGAAAGATGAAGATGATGACTGCGAAATTAGATTCCACTTTGAATTCGAGCAAGTTGTTTCCTTTCACGAGTTTTTGCTTGGGTTTCCAGTCCACTCAAACTATGCTAATAAACTCTACTCAAACTTTTGTTTCCTTTCTGAGTGGATCAGGACAAGAACGGATTAAATCAGCAAAAGCTTGAGAATTGTGATCCAGAAGGAAAAGCTGCTGACTTTAGGGAAGTTCTTACTCATGCTTCAGAAGATCGGTTCGTACTTGATTATGTCTTACTGTCCATTACCCGTCAGGTTATCCATTTTCTTAGTTATTTGTGCTATCTGTACCTGTTTCTTCTCCCCATCTTGGTTTCTCTCTTTATTACACAATAGCAATGCATCTTCACGTTTTATTTTCACTTATGTATAGATTAACCATATATGATTAGTACTGCTCAGTAATTCAATGTCCCTGTAAATTTTGGTTTTTTAACTAAGGCTGTGTATGTTTTATCTCACATTGGAGTCGTGCAGATTTAGACTGTTCAAGAAAAGAGAATTTGTTTACAGACTTCAGTTATCAAACATGTCTCTTTGTTTCAGGGAAAGTGTTTGTTTAGCATCCACGTTAGTTTTTAAAACGCAAATCATAGCTGAGTGTGTGGTTTTTGTTTTAGGAGTGTCTCTTTGTTGCCTATATGTATAAAATGTGCTCTGCATCAATGATTACAACGTGAGTTTGGTTTGGATTTTCTGTTCAAATGGTTCAAGTATAGCTGCTCTATTTTGTGAGCATTCAAAACTCTCATTCTCAGAATTGTAAGAATGATTTTGTAGATTGCTCTTTTTAAGGATTGTTGGCCTCTATAAAATTGAGAATTTTTAAAACTGCTATTTTGTAGATTGCTCTTTTTAAGGATTGTTGGCCTCTATAAAATTGAGGATTTTTAAAACTTACCAGGGGGCATCTATGAGCAAGCTGCTATTTGGAACCTAAAAACTGAGGATCAAGATGCTTTTCAGATATTTTTTCTTTTGACATTGGCAAAGGTGTATCTCTGAAAGGGGTATGATTTTGTTAAGCATGAAAAATGTGGAGAGAAGCCTCAAGGAAGTTACTACAGGCAAGTGGATCAATTATATGAGGGTTTCGGATCTGAAACTGGGGGCAGCGTAAAAAGCTTCTTCGAAGAGCATAGCGTAGGATTCAATCGCTCAGAAATGATCAGTTGCATAAGGCTTTCCATCCTCTTAGAAGGAAGGTAGTGAAATAATCTCTAAGCAAATAATAGTTGATATGTTTCGTTTGATGACACTAATTCATTGAAGCATCCTTGATGTCTAAGTGTGTTGTTATCGAGATCAAGGAGCCTGAATCAGCAGCTTCTGCTGGTAACCTTCTTAATTTCTATTTGAATGATTGAATCTTCAGAATTACCGGCAAATCGGTAACCTTTATCCTGATATCTCTGTTGAGTTGCATGTTATGGCTTCTAAGGTTGCAATGAGAACATAGTAATGTTTGAGAAAGCAAAAGCCACGACCAAGTTATTTATTTCCTGATCTGGAACATCTTTTATCCTATACAGATATGTTTCCCCGATGACATGATCATATAAATTTATTTGTGTTGTGTGAATCAAGAGCAAACAAATCTTTGGATATGAACATGTTTTTTTTTTTTAGCACTGAATAAGAACATTTTACCAAAGCCTTCTTTTTTTTTGAAGTTCTTACAGCTCATTTATAACCATAGTTGAACTGCTCTAAATTATGGATTATAGTTCATATCGTAAAGAAAAAGTGAGGATTAACCAAAAGCTCAATAAATAAATAAAAAAAGGGGATAGGCATTCAAGATATGTGCCCTTTCGGAGCTTCCAAAAATACTCACAAGTTCTGAGGATAGCACTGTTCGCATTTGACACACCACGACTTGCAAGTGTTTTATCTAAAACCTTTTCTGTCAATAGACATAACAATGCTGTTTCTTTTTTTCGTATTTAAGTTAACTACGCCTTGGACACGTGAGATTCTTTCCTGACTTCATTTTCACAGTAGATTTGTTTTCTTTATTTTGTCTTTTGGTTTGTTTTTGTATTTTATATTTTTCAGGCTAGAGAACATTCTAAATTATGTTCTCGAGAGAGTTTGGACCATTAGTTACATAAAAGGATCGGGCCGGTGAGTTTCTGTATTTTTGCTTCGGCATTTTATGTTTCTATAAGTCAATATTTGTTAGATTACTTTCCATGAGTAGATGTTCTATCTTGGTAGAATCTTTGTTTCTGATTTGTTCTTAGTTCTCTTCTGAAAATGACGATTTGGAGAGCTAATGGCGACTAGGATCTTGCTAAGAGCTGTTGCGGGATCAGTGTTATACAAGACCATCAACAAAAAATGTGTTTGCATTTTACAGGGTTGTACTTGGATACGATGCACGAACCATCACGGTTAAACCTACTACCTAGACCAAAGAATGATCAACCTCCAGTGTCAAATATCAGCAGACTATTAAAATCAACCACGACGATTACATCCCTATAATATACCCCATCCATATTAAGTAAAACCATAGAATGTGTGACCTGCACGTCAAAATTATAGAGCCACGATCACCTGATAACTCATAAATGGTCCAACTTGATTTGCTAACACATTAGGCTCCCCAAAAATAACAAAAAACAATACAAGATAATAAAAGCCCAGACGTCTAAGTAATTATATAGTGAAATTAATTAGAATTGTTACATCTTTTTAAAATGGATGATTTCCAAAATACCCTATTAGGATTTGAAATTTGGAAAAAAATACTGCTTTATTACTTTAAAAATAATTACATTTATTCATATGTAATAAGACTTTTTGGTCCATATACTGATATTCAAATATCAAATATTTGAAAATATACTGACATTTAATTATTAAATACATAAAATATATATACATAACTCTTAATTATGTGAAATATTTAATTATGTACTTATTCTATTTGTTTATTTGGAGTGTATAATTTATCGGATGTAGAACCACAAAAAATAAACTACATTGATGACATATGATCTCTTCTACAACTCAAATGTGAATGACATAGGAGGAGATACAGATGGTTAAGTCCATGCTGCCACATGTAGAAGCCACTCATCTTTTTCATGTATGGAACATGAATGTTGCTTAATCATATCTCTATCAATTTTGACTCTCCAAAATATATGGATCCACTATTAGAATCTCCTCCTTATGGATAAGGATATGCTTTGCTTCAATATTGTTGATTCACTTTGCCAACTATGTAACAAATGTCAGTAAAAATATAGATTTTCATTTTAATTAATAGAATACACATGAGTTTTGTCAGTAAAAATATAGATGCTACACCAAATCAAATCTTCAGATCTTGAGAATATAGTGACCATGGAAGCAAGTTAGATAAATAGGACCAGTGTGAATCAATTGGAGTAGATAGATGCAAATAAAAAGGGTAAACTCTAGACTTCTCCTGATTGGGATAAGACAAGTTTTGTGTAATTTTAAAATTAATTTCAATTTGAGACAAAAATTATTATAAACTTCTACTTAAACTTCTAATTTGGTTATTTTATTAATTTCACGTATAAATAAGTGCAGATTTCAAAAATAATTATAAATGCCATATTTCTCAAAATATAATCTCATTTACATGTATTTACAATGAGTAAATTTTAAATTTAATTTGCACATTTATCCAATACATTATTAAGCACAAAAGGTGACTACAAACCATACATATGTCTAACATGAAAAGTTTCTTCTACTTCCATGAACGAAACACATCAAACATCAACAATACGACCCCATTGACACCAGTAGACAAACCATCGTATGCATTTCATATTAGACAACAAACATACAAATTGATATTTTAGTTGAATATAAAATTAGACAAACATACCAAAAAAAACTGACCATATCTAAATAACTCAAAACAAAATAATACACTATTGTCACTAACCTATCAAATAAATTAAAAAACAATTTTGAATTCATTAGAGAATAAAATACATGAACCCGGCGCGTAGCGCCGGAATACCACTAGTAAGAAAATAATCTAAGCTAATATACACATCACAGTAACTGGATCTGCATTTATGGTTGCAATATAATCATCTAATTAATATACAATATATTTGAGTTAGTACATAAATTTCTTGTAGATAAAAAGGTTTGTATTAACATTTAACAATCATCTACCAAACGCTTATATCCTCCACCTTCTCTAACCGGTATGAAAACTCAATCAACCAATCGCCTTGCTGATTGGTAGCCACAGTAGAAGCAATTTGTTTCCCAATCACAGCATTGTGTATCGAATTCCCACTAATGAAGCTTTGAGATGTTATAATTTATAGGGAATTTATAAGAGAACTATGCATATAGATTTATTTCAAAACTTGGGGCTGGATCCGAATCAATCGATATTTTTGTAGGCCCAAATAAAGAGGCATTATGAACCACTAGATACATTTTGAAAGTTCGATTTAATATTCCAAGGCCCATGAAATCGAAATTTCGGTTTCATTCACATTTCACAACATATAATTGCCGCTTTACCAGACGTAAACAAAGGCGACTCCTACGCCTAAAAACACACAAAAATAAATAAAACTAATACCAAATGTTCGTAAATTATACTGTCTTCACCTATAGTCAATTTTTATATCCAGTATTTCTAGTTTAAAATTTTGAATCATTTTAAGTCTAAATTCAATGGATAGAAATAAATATGCAAAAGGAATGAATATGCAACTTTTTGTTAGAAAACTTAAAAGTGATTTTATTTGTGAAAGCTTCGTTAGTTTGGTTTAAAAAATAGTTCATTAATGCTTTTATACGAAAAAAATATGATTTTCAATTTTTGAAAAAAGCGAATTATGCAGAATATTTATAAAAAATATTTTGCATCGCACAAAAAATATCGTCAGCAATGGATTTCATAGAACGGCTCAGAGTGATGTAGTTATACATAAATCATTATACGTAATATAGAATTGCTGATTGTAATATACTTTATTTAATTGTCTTTATAGTTTGTGATAAAATAATTATCTAATTTTTTTAGCAAATAAATAAATACGTGTTGGCAACATATTAACAAACATTTTTTTGTCAGCTATTAACGAACATATATATGTATATTAAAACATTAAACTATGTAACAAATTCAATGCATTAATTTTTTTACAAAGTTATCATGTGAAATAATGTTGCCAGAAAACTCATTTAACAAACTAATTTTTGGCATGATAGTATTATTTAGTTAACAAAATTAATCGCCTACAATAAATTATAAGGGATTTCTTTAGATTTATTTTGAATAAAAAATATATTTAATAATAAGTGTAATTGACAAAAATATTAACGATCATATAATATTAATTATAATATAAAAATTGAATTTGGAACACGTGTTTGACTTTTTTTTCGGTCAATTGAAATTTTTTTAAAAGGGCTGACAGCCCAACTAACCCATTACAAAAGGCCAAGTAAACGGGTCTAAAAAACACAAATCACAAACCGGGTTCAAGGCCCACCTACGACACCCGATCAACCCGAAGAAGCCCCGCCGCTGCGCTGACAAACGCTACGGCTCCGACGTCGTCCCCTTTCGAAACATCACCGGGTAAACCAACCGTCGATTCACCCGAGAGAATCGGAAACCACTCAATCCACACATCACCACCGCAAACGCCTTCCACTCCGGTGAAAACTAAACTCGGAGAGCGTCAATCGAGAGTTCGAGATCTCATCCGACACCGTTCAAACCCATCACCGAGATAGAAGCTTCGCGCAACCCAACACAGTTAACCGTGGTCGAGTTTCGATCACCCTCTTACGGGATCTCCACCCACCCAAACAAGCCAGAACCGTAAAACTAAAAGAAAGATGAGAACAAACCCTAAAACGAAACCTAGGGACCAAAGGCGGCGAGGCAAAGCAGCGAAACGCTTTCACCCCCCGGGATCTAGACCGATGACGTCAGAGCTAAGATAGCCTCTACCTCGCGGAGACAGGAACCGGCATCGACGGAGCTGAAGGAGCCTCCGCCTCCCGGAGACAAAACCAAATAACCGAACGAGAAACCTCACCGCGCCTTCCTTACCCCGACTGAAGTTCAGGGACTACCAGATATAAGAACTAAAATACAAAATACCAAGAACGCTTTCTTGTATATTAGAAATCTGTTAAAACAATCTCCTAGATCTGTTTAATCCGATTTACTCTCAGTCACACACGACTAGAGACGGACCAATCCTAATCTTTCAAAACAGGAAAGTACGAGCTA
>NW_026015036.1:0-64601 GCF_020379485.1 Brassica napus
TTAAAATTTTAAATTATAATCAGGAAACATTCAACTACAAGAAAAACGAACATTAACGAGGAATTTAACGAGGAAAAAGAATCCCTCGCAAAAAAAACGTTGATTTTGCGAGGAAAGTACGTGGAAAAAGAAAAGCATCGTTATTTCGTCGTAAAGGTAACGACAACAAAACATATTCGTCGTAAAGACGATTTTTGTACAATTGACGTGGCTTTTACGAGGAAAAACTATTTCCTCGTAAAAGCCACGTAAATTTCGCGAGTTCTTTACGACGAAATATTACGTGTACTTAACGAGGAAGGAGGAAATTTGAATCCACCAACTTGGTAGGTGGCTCACGTTTTTTTTTTGGCCATCCAATTAATTTTCGTCGTAATTTCATAGTTAAATTACAAACTACCAGATTCGAAATTTTCTAAAATATGGATGTTTGGAAATCATTTAAACACACCAACAACAAAAAACGTGAAGTGAAAGAAAAAAAAATGGCTGGCTCTGGGGATATTTACGAGTTGCGGAATTGGATGTATATGCATAGAGATGCTAACGGGAGAGTGACGAAAGAATACCTTGCGGGGCTGGAGACATTATGCACCAAGCAGATTCAACACGCTCGCCCGCCGAAGAAAGTGGGTAAGATGTTCTGTCCTTGTCGGAAATGCAACAATTCGAAAATGGCAAAACCGTGAAAAAGTTTGGAAGCATTTAATAATAGAGGTTTCACGCCAAATTACTATATCTGGTTTCAACATGGGGGAAGGTTATAATTATGATCAGAATGAAGCTAGTAGTAGTAATAGCAATTTCAGGAAGAACCGGTTATCATCATTTGCATAATGAACATAATTACCATCAGGAGGAGATGGTAGATTATGATAGGGTTCATGATATGGTAGCTGATGCATTCGTAGCTCATGATGAAGATGAAGAACCTAATATAGATGCAAAAAAGTTTTACGGAATGTTAAACGCGGCGAATCAACCACTTTACAGTGGTTGTAGAGAAGGTCTCTCTAAATTGTCGTTGGCTGCTAGAATGATGAATATTAAAAACTGATCACAATCTACCTGAAAGTTGCATGAACGAATAGGCGGACTTGTTTAAAGAGTATTTGCCGGAAGACAATGTGTCTGCTGATTCTTATTATGAGATTCAGAAATAGTTTATAGTCTTGGGTTGCCTTCGGAGATGATAGATGTCTGCATCGACAACTGCATGATCTATTGGAGAGATGAGAAGCTAGAATAGAAGTATGTCGATTCTGCAAGAAGCCACGATTCAAGCCGCAAGGACGGGGACGTAATAGGGTACCGTACCAAAGGATGTGGTACCTACCAATTACAGACAGATTGAAAAGATTGTATCAATCAGAGCAGACTGCTGCAAAGATGAGATGGCATGCCGAGCATACTCAGACGGATGGTGAGATGACTCATCCATCAGATGCTAGAGCCTGGAAACATTTCAACAAAGTACATCCGGATTTTGCTAGCAATAGCCGGAATGTGTATCTCGGATTATGCACAGATGGATTTAGTCCGTTCGGAATGTCAGGGAGACAATATTCATTATGGCCAGTCTTTCTTACGCCATACAACCTGCCACCGGAGATGTGCATGCAACGGGAGTTGTTATTCTTGACGATATTGATACCTGGTCCGAACCATCCAAAAAGGTCCCTGGATGTTTCCTACAACCACTGATAAAAGAGTTGAAGGATTTGTGGTCAACAGGGGTGAGGACGTACGACTGTTCAACGAAGACGAATTTTACGATGCGAGCTATGCTTTTGTGGACCATAAGTGACTTTCCTGCATATGGGATGTTGTCTGGATGGACTACACATGGGAGATTAGCTTGTCCATATTGTAATGGAACGACAGATGCGTTTCAACTGAAGAATGGTAGGAAGACAAGTTGGTTTGATTGTCATCGTCGATTTCTTCCCATTGGCCATCCTTACCGAAGAAACAAGAATTTGTTTAGGCACAAAAGGGTTGTGAGAGACACTCCTCCACCATATCTAACTGGAGAACAAATTGAAGCACAAATCGACTACTACGGAGCTAACGAAACAGTTCGTTGGGGTGGTAATTGGCATGTCCCTCGTAATATGCCTGATTCTAACGGTGTTCATCACAGCTGGCACAAGAAGAGTATATTTTGGGAGTTGCCATATTGGAAGGATCTTCTTCTGCGCCACAACCTCGATGTGATGCATATAGAGAAGAATTTCTTTGAGAACATCATGAATACAATATTGAATGTCCCAGGGAAGACAAAAGACAACATAAAATCGAGGTTGGACTTGCCGGATATTTGCTCAAGAAGCGAGTTACATATTAAAAGCAATGGACAAGTTCCCGTTCCGATATTCAGACTGTCTTCAGAAAAAAAGTCGGTGTTGTTCAACTGGGTGGCATCAGAAGTGAAGTTTCCCGATGGGTATGTTTCAAATCTCTCTAGATGTGTTGAAAATGGTCAAAAGTTCTCTCGGATGAAGAGTCATGATTGTCATGTCTTTATGCAACGACTGCTGCCCTTTGCATTTGCAGAGCTACTTCCAACAAACGTACATGAAGCACTTGCAGGTTCGTAGTGTTTTATATCACAATAATTTTATAACGGTCTAGTTTGCAAAATAATATACGACTAACAATGTGTTTAATTGTTTTGGAATATAAAAGGCATTGGAGCATTTTTCAGGGATCTGAGCACACGCACTCTTAAAGAAGAAGTTGTGGAACAGCTTCAGGAGAACATTCCCATCTTATTGTGCAACTTGGAGAAGATATTTCCTCCTGGATTTTTTGACGTCATGGAGCATCTAGCTGTCCACCTCCCATATGAAGCATTGCTTCGTGGACCTGTACATTACGGATGGATGTATCAGTATGAGCGAGCCATGAAATATTTGAAGGGAAAAGCAAAGAACCTCGCCAAAGTTGAAGGTTCTATAATTGCTGGAAGTTTGACGGAAGAAGTTTCTCACTTCACATCGTACTACTTTGCGTCAAAAGTACGTACCCATAGAAGAGCTCCAAGAAGATATGATGATGGTGGAGTTGCGCCAACATATGCAGTTGCTGGTGTTCCAGACATCTTTAGCCAGATTGGACGACTCGGTGGGAAGTCTAAAGAGGTTTGGTGGTCGAGTGAACAAGACGCTCATAGTGCACACACCTATATTCTACTCAATTGCGAGGATCCATTGATGCGTTATTTTGAAAGGTAACATATATGGACACTTCAAAACACATATAATTAATTATATAATTGCAAGAGATTCATTCTATGAAATGTGATTAATTTTACAGCCTATTTGTTTCTCAAGTCGAAGAAACATTTCCTGGTATATCCACAAGTGACGTAGACAAAAGGAAAGATCAGCACTTCATTAAGTGGTTGCGGAATCAGGTATTATAACTCAAACTATTTTTTCATACATGATTTGTATTTTAATGTTCTCTTTATTTTTGCAGGTTGATTATGACGACGATGCAGATTATCCTAAGTGGTTACACGAAGTAATTCAATCTCCACTTGTAAAGGTCACCACATCACAGATGTATTTCACACGAGGCTACACTTTTCACACATATGAGTATGGTAGACAGCGGGCGACCAGTAACTATGGAATATGTGTGAAAGGGGAAACAGATTTCTACGGGATCTTGACGGAGATTATTGAAGTCGAATTTCCAGGGATACTGAAGCTGAAATGCGTCATCTTCAAATGTGAATGGTTCGACCCCGTCGTCAACAGAGGTGTTCGGTCTAACAAATTTGGTGTAGTTGATGTCAACGGTGGACGTCGGTACAACAAATTCGAGCCTTTCATCTTAGCTTCACAAGCAGACCAAGTTAGCTTCCTTCCATACCCTCGGATGAGAGATTCGGGTATAAATTGGTTAGCAGTGATCAAAGTTACACCTCGAGGACGAATCATCAGTGGAGAAGAACCACCATTGCAAGAAGAACAGATAAATGAAGTCGAGGAACCTGAACAAGAAATTGATGACATCCTTCTCATTGATCCGCATAATCACGAATACGAAGATCTTACCGATGATGCCACAGACGAAGCTGTAGAAGACGAGTTTAATGAAAATGATGATATTTCTAGTGATGACGAGAATGTCGATGTATCCGATTGATGTATTTGATTTTGTGTAGTTTGTTTTATGAATAAGGTAATGTGAGAGTTTGTTTTATGAATAAGGTAATGTGGGAGTTTGTTTTATGAATAAGAAATTGTGGGAGTTTGTTTTATAAATAAGTAAATGTGGGAATTGTGGTTTGGCATGGAAATAAAGATGGGGTTTGGAATATATGAAGTAGAAGATAAGGAATATGGGGTTTTGGGGTTTCGGATTTTAGGGATTTAAACGTAATACTCGTTAATTCCTCGTAAGTTGACGTCGAATGTACGACGTAATCCTCGTTTATTCC
The DNA here is from genome assembly GCF_020379485.1 of Brassica napus. Lineage (NCBI taxonomy): Eukaryota > Viridiplantae > Streptophyta > Magnoliopsida > Brassicales > Brassicaceae > Brassica > Brassica napus. Next base: position 4,454 of record NW_026015036.1, read on the forward strand.
ACGTAGGACAGAATCGTCGTAAAGAACTCGTTAGCTTACGTGGAAATAACGACGAAACTAAAAAAATAAAGAAAGCGAAACCCGTTAATTCCACGTAGGACGGAATCGTCGTAAAGACCTCGTAAGGTAAATAGACGTAAATACCACGTAAAGTAAATGACGAAGGAGGCACTCTTTAATTCCACGTAGGATGATTTCGTCGTAAACACCTCGTAACAAAATCGTCGTAAAAACCTCGTAGACTAAAAACTAGAAAAAAAAGAAAAGAAGAGAGACACCAGATTTACATGTGGCAAGACTTCCAGCAATTATAATACTTAAGTCTCGCCCACATAAATTCTAATATCTTCTTCTCTTTCTTTTTTTCCAAATATTTCTAATTTGGTGAAAAGCGGAACTAGCTACTTCCTCATAGTATAAAAACTAGTAAAAAAGAAAAAAAGAAAGATACTGGAATTATATGTGGGAGACTTAAGTCTCACCCACATAAATTCTAATATCTTCTTTTCTTCTTTTTTTTCAAATATTTCTAATTTGAAAAGTATTTTGGTGAGGAGTGTGATTTGAGATAGGGTGTGTTTTGTGAGTTTGTGTGTGGTTTGAGAAGGAAAGTTGTGGGTATTTATAGAAAATATAGGCTCGCTTATTCCTCGTAACTGGTTAACTCGTTAATTCCACGTAACCCAACTCGTCGTAAAAACGTCGTTAACGAAAACGCGGGCCTTTGTATTTCGTCGCTATTTCCTCGTAAATGAAAACGCGGGCCTCTGTAATTTCTCGTAAGTTTACGAGGAAATTACGAGGACAAGTAATCTTATATATATCCCGAGCGAGCTCGCTCTGTCTTTCCTCTCCACTTCCTCTCCACTTCCTCCCTAATTCGTAGCAATGGTAAGTCTCTCTAATTCCTCTCTACTTTGATTAGTTTAGGATAGATTAGGTGGTTAGTATAGGGAATTTAGATAGGTTTACTGATCTTATGTTATTTAGTGTTGATTAGGTGGATAATGTTGGAAAGTATATTGTTCACGAAAATTTAAAAAATTAAATTTTTTCTCAGGTTCGAAAAGGTAGACTTACTGCCCATTACAGAGAGATGTTTGGTGAGCCGGGTAGTCGTTTAGACCCGTCGTCTTCTTCAGCTCCCGGTTCTTCGGGTCAGGAGACTGTCCCCGAGACTCAGTACACTCAGAGAGTCATTGGATCTCCTTCTTCTAGTGCACCATCGGTTCCTCACGTGCCTCCCCAGATGGCTCCTCCTCCTGTGCCTTCTCCGATGCCGGCACCTCCGATGCCCGCCGAGATTCATCCCGATTTGATGGTGCCTCCGAGTGCTCCTTACTCGCAGTACACCGTAGAGGACATTCTCCGTCTGCCAGGCAGAGAAGGTTTACCAGTCATCGACCCCGACCGACCGGACGGAACTTTATGGTATGTTTCATTATTTTTTTATTCTTTTTAAATTCTTTTATAACTTTAAAAAATAATTTATATTTTAAATTTGTATTTTTCAGGTGGGGGATTGACGGATGTCTTGCATCGGACGTAACCGACACGATAAAAGGTTACTTCTCCATGCCACATCCGAACTGGAAAACGACGCCCCACTACGTCAGAAAGACGTGGTTCAAAATTTACGCTGTAAGTTCTATTAATTAAATATATATCTTTAAATTTTTTCATTATTTATATATATATTTTTTCTGAAAAACTAATTATAAATTATTTTTTCCAACAGCAAAAATATAATTGGGCCTTGGGGATCACTGAGAGGGTGAGGAAGAAGTTTGTCGCGAAGGCGAAAGTTCGCTTGTTGGACACGGTCTCCAACTGGAAGGGTGACTGGATCGTGAAGGGGTATGAGCGTGGCAAACCCGCTGAGCTCACCACGGATGTCTGGGATGGCCTCATCCGATATTGGCGTCTTCCTGATTCCATTAGAATCGCCCAGTCTTGCTCTAACTCCCGTAACACAGTCGATGAGCACGGGAACGGGCCGATGCTTCACACTACGGGCCAAAAACCCCACGCCGGTGTCCGTTTGGAAATGGTAATTAAAAATTTAATTATATTAAATTTTTAGTATATTTTTATATATATTCTAACAACTTTCTTAAATGTTTTTTTAGGCCAAAGAGACGGGAGAATTCCCGTCTCTTATACAACTTTACGAGAGGACCCACAAGAACAAGGCGGGCCGATTTATAGATGGCAAGTCCGAGCAAATCTACAACGATTTGGCTGCTCGGGTTGAAGAACGCCAGACCTAGCTGACCCAACAGTCCACCGATGGATTACCCGTCACCTTATCCACACCTGAAGTGGATAAGCTTTACGAGGAGGTAAATTTTCTAAAATTTTAATTTTCTTAAATATTCATTTAATTTAATTTTAAATTTTTACTAACAAAATTTATTTTTTGTTTTTAAGGTTGTCCCTAAAAAAAAGGGACGGACGTTGGGGATTGGTTCCGTCAACGATGTTCCGAGAGCGACATCGTCTTATGTTCAGCGACGGGATGATGAAGTCTCTCATTTGCGTAGGGAGTCCGAAGAGCTGCGTAGAGAGTCTGCTGAGCTGCGTCACGAGTTGAGATCGACGCGATCTCGTATGGGTGGACTCGAGGGCTTCTTGGACGTTGTAGCGGCCACAAATCCGGAATGGGAGACTTTGTTGAGGACCATGCGACAACAAAATCCTATCCCAGGCGAGTCACCGACCGACGACTCACATGCCGAGGCGGATGTTCAGGCGAGGAGTGATGAATTCTACCAGGCGATTAACGACCACCCTTAGTTCTTTTTAATTTCGGTTCTTGTATTATGAATTCAAAACTTATTTATATATAAAATATTTTGGTTTTGATTTTTCTAGAATTTTAATTTTATTAATAATTTAAATAATTTAAATTATATTTATAATTATAATTTTTTATATTTCTATAAAATAATGAAACGAAGTAAATTCGTAGCTAATTTTGCGGCTTCTTTACGTGGAAGCTTAACGTGGTTTTTACGAGGAAACTTTTACAAGGAAATAACGTGGAAATCTATCAAGGTTTTTACGTTTTCTTTACGTGGAAAGCTGTCAAGGTATTTACGTTTATTTTACGAGTTTTTATTTACGTGGGTTTTACGAGAAAAGTTTTTCGTGGTATTTACGAGGAAACTTAGCGACGTCCTTACGTGGAATCTTTACGTGGTCTTTACGACGAAATATCCTCCTTCGCTTTTACGACGAAATTATTTCCTCGCTACCTTACGACGAATTAGCGAGGATATATGCGTTACGACAAACGTATAACGACGAAACGGGTTTCCTCGCTAATTCCTCGTAACACTGCTTTTACGACGAAGTAACGAGGAAAACTGCCCTCGTAAAACTTGTGTTTTCTTGTAGTGTCTGTAAATAATTAATTATCAACATTAACTAATTACATAGATTTTGCTAATATTTATAATTATATTTGTTTTCACAATATTTTTATCTATTAGTTTAAATTAAATTTGTATAGTAAATTATTCTTTGAACTATATATAATTATTATTCAGTTATATTACAAATTGTCAAAATATATATTTTTTGAACTTTTAAATTGTCAAAATATTTATTCTTTATTTTAGATCCTTCTCTAGTGTGAGCAGAGTTAGGAGAGGAAGATGGCTGTTTCTAGCTGCTGCACTAGTGAGTCTGGCCTGGGAGTTTGTTTTGGCAATGTGGCTAAGCAACCCACAGAGGAGGGATATTGTAAACTCTCACAACCAAAGGGAGAGCAGGACCAGAAGATGGATGCCGTTTTCCTGACAGCTGATGATGCTTGAGTTTTTGTTTCTGTTTCATCTAATGGATATTGACCTTGTGTTGTTTGCAAATGTTAGTTTAAACCGTTTTAAGCACAGGTCAGAAACTATAATATACTTTGATTTATTCAGAGCAAACAAGAGGAAGGTCGCTCAGCTCATATGGCACTACGCAAGAAAGAGAAAAAAAAAAAAGATAAAGAATCTAGAAGAGTATGTTGATATACAATACCATCCATCCGGCCATTGAGAAGATGGCAAAGATGTGAACCCAGAAGAGCACAGCAGCTGACTCCCTTCCACATCCTCTAAGGTTGGCAACAGCACCTGAGAGCACAGAGGTAGGCATTGTGTGCTGTAGAAGTAACACAAACCTAAACATCTTGTCACCAGCTGGAAGGAACCCAAGTTTGTCTGCTAATGTCACTATCCCTAGCCCTGCTGGTGGCACCAACACCAACCGTCCAATTATAATCGCCGCTGTTGTCTTGAAACCAAGCTTTGAACTTCCTGGTCCTGTAAAATGTTTTATACAAGAAAGTTCCAATAAGATGGGCTCAAAACAAATGTCTATATATGGATATGAGAGAGGAGCCATCCTTACCGTTGATGAGATTCCCACCAAGTGCCAGCAAGATGCATGGTATCATGGCGTCCCTAAAGTTTTTAAAAGTTATATTAGCGTATTGATTCGCAGAAGATAAATAGAGAGTGGTACTTACCCAAGAATCATGCAGCTGTCTGTGAAGAAGAAAAGAGGTGAATTGTTTGTGAATATCAACTTCTTTGTGAAAGGTATTGCACCAAGTATCATGGCAAGAATCTGGAAGTAAACAAATAAAACTTGTCTTTTTTAGTTACATAGTAAATGTTTCATCAGATTGTCAGAATAGTACAGGCGAGAGATACTTACAGAAGCAATTATTGCAGGTTGGATGATTTGCTTTAGTTTCAACTTCTCATAGAGGTAAACAAAGATGTGTGTAATCTTTGAATCCTCTCTTTCTCTAGGTTCGGCGCTCTGTACAGGGAGGCGAGCTTGAGCGGGTGGAGTGTCCTTGGGATAGTTATGAGTAAGCAAGGGGACTTGCTCTGGAGAAGCAGCGTTTTTCAAAGGTAGATTTTCTTCTTCTCCGTCAAAACCTTCAGGGGGAGGAGTAAACATCTGGTACACATATGTGTAGAGGATGATGGCACCAACCTAAAATTAATAGTTTATTAAAGTCCCTGAATGATATATCATGGAAAGTGACATGAATGCTACATGTTGAAAAGCGTACCCATTGACCAAAAGAGATATAGGCAGTGCCATCAATGCTACATTTTTCAGAGTCACCAAAAGGGTTGGATTTGTCCCTACATAGAGCCGCTAGTAAGACAAGAGGGACATTGCCAATGTTACCTGAAAGATAAAACTGAGATTACAAGCCACAGAGGACAGAGCAGATAAGACAAGAAAAGGGTTCTAACCAACTCCGATTTGTATGATTGTGAACTTGAAATAAGGGTAAGGAGGCCGAATAATGGTAGCAACAAGGAAGCCTATTAACGACCCTGAGATTGTACCAAGAACAACGTTAACCGGAATGAACCACCTGAAACAAATCAATAAGAATTAAACAAAAAGAAAAGTCAAAAGAATAAGCCTTTAATGGATGGACCCTATAGAAAGAGACTTGAGGAAAAGAAACAAAACCACTCAAGCATCTTGTGGAGAGTGACGGCTTGTCCGAGCTGGGAAAAGATCAAGCATGGAAGAAGAAGCGTGAAGACCAACTGTAATATTACATAACATGACACACACTTGTTGAGAGACATAGAGAGAGAGAGAGAAAGCAAACAGTGGAGAAAGAAAGAAAGAAAGAAAGAAAGAAAGAAAGAAAGAAAGTTTACCCCGTTCAAGAGTTTTCTTCCGGAGGGAGGCAAGATGTTGACGTACTTGGAGGCCATGAGAAGACCCAAGAAGCACATGGTGAACACTTTAGCTATTGGCATCACAGCGATCTTGATTGTACCCAGTACCGATTCACCCGCAGCAACCGCCGTTGGCATATCCATGAGATCGGAGAGGATCCGCGTTATCATTCCTACAAAAACCAAAGAAAAAAGCAGCGACGAGTTGACTTGGGTCGGAATCTGAGAGAAATCTGGAGACGGAAGACAAATCAGAGAACTGATGAGTAGTTTGTTTGTAATGATGATTGTATGAGAGAGAGAGAGAGAGGGGAATCAAAAGACCTCTCTCGCGAAAGATTCTCTTTCCCTTTGCCACGTGTTCCTTTTTTAAAGTTACTCATTTCCCTTTCCTAGCCCAAAAGGTCCAATTCAATTAATTATTTATTCTGTTCCCTTTTCTAGTTACTTTACACAAAAAGCCAAGAAGTTTAAAAGTTCCCAAAAATAATGTGGGGGCATTCATGAACCTTATTTATTCTAGTGTTTTTTTTCTTTAACAACACTTATTGGTGATTTTTTTACAAAATTGGTTAAAAGCCCAAAAATTTCTTAAATATATAATATTATTATTATTTTATATACACACTGGTTTATTAAGGTTCTCTCAGTAGCTAAAACAAAAAACGAGTTCCTGATCATCTTTTCTTTTAATCGGTTTTTGTTTTATTTAATTATTTTATTTTTGAAATGCTCCATTCAAAACTTACGGTTGGATATGCCCTAATTAAACAAATTTCAAACCAAAATTTCCCAACTTTATTCTAATATTAAATTATAAAATATTTAATGCATTCTAAATTGAATTATCTAACGCATATTTAAATAAATTGAAAATTTACAAACTTAAATATTTTAAATATTTTTATATAAAATCAAAGAACCAAATTGTTTAAATAGAACAAATAATACTACATTTTAAGCAACATTTTAAAAATCAACAAGACAGAAGCTATGCAATTAAGCCTTAGAAATCAACAAGATTGACATCTCTTAGATAAGGGAGTGTAAATCTTCATAAAGATCAAATAGATATAGTATCTTTCAAGGAGAAATCTCCTTACGACAAATGTCATTTTAGCGAAAGATCAAATCTTTATCATTTTATACTCTTTGTCTTTTGAACTTGAGTATTTAGTGGTCTTTTTGCTTTTTAAACATGATTAGTCTTAATTTTTTTATGAGTTTAATGTTATCAATGAAGATTAGTGAGTAGATACATTTTGAATCTATGGTTAAGTAGTGATTAGTAAATAGTTAAAGTGTTTATTTTCAGATTTAATTGTTTCCATGCTTGATAAATGCTCTTAATGCTAGATTAGTTTTGATCACTTTCATCTAGACTCTAAGCTATTTTATGCAACGGATATGTTTGTTAAAATGATTGAATGAACTTAGTTTTCCTCTTGCATGATTAACCAAATGGATTTCAAGATGGTAAGTAGACTTATTGAAATGCATGTTTGATTGTATTAAACCAAAGTGATTTAATGTTTAATACTTCATTACATAGAAGTTTCTATCATGGAAATGAATTAATCTAAGTGTTCTAGATCTATGGAAGCTTATTGATTGTTTGCTTTACACTCTGACTTGGAATCTTATTGCTTTATATCAATTTACTTATACCCACAGGTTTATACTTGATTGAAAACTTGCTTATTCTTGAGTAGTCCGAGTTGTTTTCATTTGAATTGGATCTTGTTTGAGTTATTGATTAGTAAGTTAATCACAATGACTCTTATTTGCTTCAACTAAGTGATGGTTTTTCATTCTTAGTGATTAGAATCATCTTTGGTTGGATCGACACCTCTCTTATATTACAACAACTATTGAACTTGCAATTAGACTATAAGAAAATCTAGACTTAATCCTTATCAAGAGGCAAGGGGAAGAGAAACACGTTTAAAGATGGTGAAGAAAGAAATAAATAAACAAAAATATATAATATGTAAAAAAAATGAACATGTAAGAAAACCTCCCAAAATACAATTATAAGATAAGACTGTTACAAAGACATAAATATAAAAGGATACGTGTTCAAAAATCTTTTTCTTTTTTCCTTTATATAAAATTCTTTTTTGACCATTTTAAAGATAAGACTGTTAGAAAGACATAAATATAAAATTCTCTATATGGCCAAAATTTCTTTATCAAGCATCAATAAATATAAATAGTAAATTAGCATGTGTTAATCTATCTAAAAATTTATGGATCACATTCTAATGCACATATATTATTGACACAGAAATAAAATAAGTATAATCAGGCATGGTTCAAAGCATAACCTACTGAAACTATCACTTAATTAGGACAACTAATATGAAAATGCAACGTTTTTTAAATTTTATCTTAAACTTTTTTTAATTAATTTTTATATGCTAGACCTCCACCAAACATGGAAAAATGTTATCAAAATATTAAAAATTTGACTCATCATTTAGTCCAATATATCAAATTTCGTCATTGCTATTAAAGTATTCATTCAGATTTAAATCAATGATTATTTAAGTGTTTTATAATTTACAATTGAATGTTTTAATTGTTTTTATATGTTTATAGTAATTTTATATATAACCAAAAAAAAACAAATTATTTAAATCGAAAAGATAATGACCTATTTTTGAAGATTAAAAAACCCAAATAATTAAGACTAAACTGAATAATTAAACTCATCCCTAACCTAAAACAGTAACTTGTAAAGAGGATTTATCAGCTAATTGATCAGACTAATGCTTAAAAATTAGCAAGATTGACATATCTTTCTTAAATCCATAAATATCAAATAGATACATATAGTATATTTTAAATTCCAGTCTTTGAGTTTTTCAAAAAACATTTTAGCGGGTATCTAAAAGCATGCCCATTGCTAATATCCATAGGGTATCTCAGCAATGTTTTTCAAAAAATAAAATATGAAAAATATGACAGAAACACAGGAGAATATATCATTTCAGATACTCTGAAATACCATCTATTACACATGGCATTTTATAAATGGTTCAAAGTTTTAAACATCATTTTGATTTAAATAAATAAGTAAAATATTATCAAATAATTATTTTGTTTTGTACAGAAACTGAGTTGAGATACATGAGGGATGAGGTTGCTCTAATAAGATTTTAAGATGAATAGGTGAGCTTGTCCTTTGGACCCATCCTGTTATAAATACTCAAATCATATAATAATAATGGTAGGGGAAAATCTATTAAAATGTTGAAATAATAAATGGTAGTTGACTAGTTGATATCCAAAAGATCACGAAAGATCACCTGAGTTGTGATATGGTTAGATGCGTGAACAACAGGACCAACACAACCTACAACAAAATGCAAGTTTGTCATTTAGCCGTAAAAGTTGATTGCAGGCTAACAGGTTGTCGTGACTAAGTTGACATAGTAATATAAGGCATGATTAAGACCAGTTTCTAGCAGAACAGAGAACAGCTGTCTCGATATGTGCGATCGTTAAGCAACAAGTAGTCTATATATCATCATGAGAGCCGTCTGAAAAAAATAGAACATAATGAGAGAGTGCAACATGCATAATTAGTCTACCTAGTCGATCAAGGCACAGCTGAAAAAGCTCTACTAGCCAAAACTGATAAACAACTAGCGACAAGTCCCTGAAGTCAAGAAGAAAGTGTTGATGGAACTCATCTGAGATAAGCTAATTCTTCAGCAAGTAAAACTCATAATCTGAAAAATGATTGTTATATTGTAAGCTCAAAATGATTGCAACAGCAGAAGTACATCTGAAACACGTGAGATTTGTTGCTGCTCTTCATATTCACCAGAAAGCGTATGGTTTTTTAGCTTATTAATAAACGTACGGACGAGATTAAATCCCGTTGAAAACTCTTAACGAACTTTCCCAAAAATGGCGCGCTTAAAACCGAACAAATAAATAAAAGAGAAAAAAAATCCTCTGTTCTGTTTTGAACATTTCAAACACACAGAAAAAGAGAGATAGTTGAGAAGATCTGAAAGAAGAATGAGCAGCGAAGAAGAGAAGACGGTATGTGTGACGGGAGCTTCAGGTTACATCGCTTCGTGGATCGTTAAGCTTCTCCTTCTCCGGGGCTATACCGTTAAAGCCTCTGTCCGCGATCCAAGTCCGTCTCGTTACTCTCTATTCAATCTCATCGCGATACAAACAGATCTAGTCATGTTCATGATTGATTATTAATGAAATTTTGAAGGAATGGGAAATGATATAGAGATCTTTAGATCTAATAGTTTTCGGATGATTCAAGATTGATAGATTGGTTATGTATATATATGGTTCAATGATACAGATGATCCGAGGAAAACAGAGCATTTGCTTGCACTAGAAGGTGCAAAGGAAAGGCTTCAACTGTTCAAAGCAAACTTGTTAGAAGAAGGCTCTTTCGATTCAGCGATTGATGGTTGCCAAGGAGTTTTCCACACCGCATCACCATTCTATCACGATGTCAAAGATCCTCAGGCTGAGTTACTTGATCCAGCGGTGAAAGGAACAATCAATGTTCTAAGCACTTGCTTGAAGACTCCCTCTGTTAAGAGAGTCGTCCTAACCTCATCTATAGCATCTGTTGCTTTCAATGGTATGCCTCGAACACCCGAAACCATTGTTGATGAATCTTGGTTCGCCGATCCTGAATATTGCAGAGCTGCCAAGGTAAAAAAAAGAAATAAAAAAATAACTTCTGTTAGCGTGATCTTCAAGTTATCATTCTGTTTTTTTTTTTTCTGATTTTCTTTTTGTAAAAGCTATGGTATGTACTATCCAAGACATTAGCTGAAAACGCAGCGTGGAAATTTGCCAAAGAGAACGATTTACAGTTGGTTTCGATAAATGCAGCAATGGTGATCGGTCCTCTTTTACAGCCAACGCTCAACACTAGTGCCGCCGCAGTTCTAAGCTTGATCAAAGGTAAAGAGAAAAAATACAGCATTGGTTTGATTTAATACATGTACTTAGCCTCAACTTTGATTTGCATTTTCAGGAGCACAGACGTTTCCTAATGCGACATTCGGGTGGGTTAACGTTAAAGATGTAGCTAACGCTCACATTCAAGCGTTTGAGAATCCAACTGCTAATGGAAGATACTGTTTAGTGGAGAGAGTTGCTCATTACTCTGAAGTTGTTAACATTTTACATGATCTTTACCCTGATTTCCAACTCCCTGAGAAGTAAGTCTTTCTTTGAATGTCAGAAACAGAGCAACTCTGTTTTTCTTTATAGAAATGGTTAAGATCTTTAAAAAGAATCCATCTAATATTTTTATATATTGCAGGTGTGCTGATGAAAAGATATATATTCCAACATACAAAGTGTCTAAAGAGAAAGCAGAGTCTCTTGGGGTTGAGTTTGTGCCATTGGAGGTTAGCATAAAGGAGACTGTAGAGAGTTTGCAAGACAAAGGGTTCATCAGATTCTGAGTTTCATCACCAAAGAAAAAACTCAAACCAGAACCAGACTTGGATCTGTTTTTGTTTAATTTTCATTTGTTTGTGGATTTTTTTAAATTCAAATGTGGAGTGTGTTGCCTATGATATTGTGGACACTTTTTTGCATCATTTGAGTCTGATATTTGCAGGATGTTTCCTTTTTGAAGTGTCACAATATGCTATAGCAAATAATCAAATTCATTACATTTATCTTGTGCATCTAATCTTAGCACAACTTCTTAGGGTCTACATCTAATTAACACTTTGTTTTAAGTAGCAGTTGCAATTTCTTAGACTCGTACACCACTCACTAATTTATAAAATTGTTAAAGAAGTTAGAGTTGTGATATTGATAACAATTTATAGAAATTGAATTTTGATTTAGAAAAGTAAATTTAATAATGTCTAGTAGTTGAATTGATTAAAGAAATGAATTGTAAAGGGTGATAACATTTCAGTCACTTCAAAAGCCAGAAGTTAATCTGGTGTATAATTGCATAATAAGTGATGAGTCTATGATTTGACCAAAAAAACAAGTGATGAGTCTATGCAACCATTGATACTTTAGTCAAAAATAAAAAACCATTGATGATTGATACTTGCCTCGTAATCGTTTTGGCTCTCTACGCAAACGAGAGGGTTATAAAGATTTTAATATAATTTTTTAATTAATGTATATTAGTGTTAATTTTGGGGTCAAAACTGAAATGTTATGAGGCAGACGTTATGCTTACTGATAAGTAACATTATGAAGATTTTTATGATGCTAATAAGCTAAATTATATCAAAACTCTCTCTGAACAAAACTCTCTCTAAAGCTTCAAACACTTCACCGACAGTTTGCTCCGGCGGCTCCGCCGTCGGAGGCGCCAGTTGTTTTTTGTTTTGTTTGCTTCTTCGCTGGTTTCATATTCCTATCTGATATGTCTGTGGCTCTGTTCGATGATGTCGAGAGACTTGGTGGTTCTTGTAGATCCGGCGGTTTATGGCGGAGGATGGTGTCACGACGAGGTTGGGTTGACTGGATTCGGTGAGAAGTCGGAGTTTAGGGTTGCGTAGAGGGGTTTGGTCGCGGTTTTACTTCGTCAGATCTCTTCCCCTGCGGCGGTGGGGGCGCGTGGCTGAGCGTGGGTCGGTTTTCTCTTCAGATCTGGTGGTTTGGCGTCAAGCTCCGGGTACGTGAAGGTCCTGTCCGTAGGCGTGTTGGCTCACCTGCTCGGTGTCGAGTTCGATGAGTCACTCACTTTCTCCGGACAAATTTGGGTCTGGAATTCTCCAGTACGCGACCGTCGTGGTGAAAGCTTTCGTGTGACGGCCGTAGCTGCTGCGTGTTTTGCGTGCAACAACCGTCTTTCGTCTTGTGGTGAGTCGTATGTGACTTTGCCGTGGACATTGTCGCTTGTTGCTCCATCTATCCCCACTGAGTTGTCGCCGCTCTTGATGTTGTGTGTGTCGATGTGAGGCATGGTGTTTTCATTCCTTCTGGCTCGACAGGTAATGGTTCGGATCTCCCTCCGTGTTGTTACGTTGTTGAGGCTTTGTGGAGCTGCTTCTGGTTCTCAGTTGTAGCGCAAGGCGGCTTGTTCGGATCTCCTTTGGGTCATTGGAGTGAGGTCTTTCCGTGGGAGACTTGTGTGAGGATTGGTCTTCCCAGCACCTCGGTGATTCGCTTGGATCACTTTGGTGGGCTGATCTTCGGTCTACTTTGTAGGAAGGATGAACGTCATCAAGATGTGGCTCTCACCACTCCCGTGTTTCTGCTGTGACTCGTGTTACTTCCGAAGTCGAGTACAATAAAAGTGATCTTCAGTGGTGGCTCGGACTAACCAGATGGCGCTCTAAGGTTTACTAGGGCGGGTTGCGACTTGAAGCTCTAGGAGCTCGGGTTTTCGTCTTCCGGTGGTTGTTCGAGACTCGTGGCTGCAGCGGCTAGGATTGGCGAAGCTGCGCGTATTTGAAGTCAATCATTTGGAGCAGCGCTGCGGACAAGCCGATTTCTACCAAGGCGTGGTCTCATGTTATATCAAAGGCTTCTTCTCGTGTGGCAATGCTTCCTGTGCCTAGTTTCAGCGCTTCCTAAGCTAGTGTTCCTTCGATTTAGTATTGTTATTGTCCGTAAATCATTGGCATTGCTTCTTCTTTCCCCCTTGTTGTTGCATTAGGTTTGTTTTCTTTCCGCTACTTGTTATCTTTGTAACTTCTGTCACAAATGAAAATTTGGTATAAAATTTAATATTTACACCAAAAAAAAAAGTAACATTATGAAATCATAGAATTGTAAGATTTTGGAATATAGTGTACCGAACGAACCATAATACATGTTTTTATTTTATTTTATGGCAATACATAGGTGACTCCAAAACGCATAAAATGGCACTTTTGAATGCAAGTTTTATTCAACCAATAATAAGATGCTATATGGTAAAAGCCAAAAAGATAATAGCAGTTCAGATTATCCAGTTGCTATCATCTTTCACCTCTGATTCTTCCGACCATGTTTGCTGCACATTTTCCCACACAAACCCTTCATTTTCCTGCAGGTTCCAATACATTTTTCAATACTCAAGAAACTGAATCTACTCTTATAGATTTGTATACTAGTGTACAGTTGCATGCCCTCTTAATCATCTCTTACCTTTGAGGTGAATTTGACGGTTGTTGTGCAGCATTTCCTTTCATTCCCTGAGATATTTTATCCACAATACGAATTACGAATATCAACAATTAAGGAAGAGAATGGTTCATTTTCATGGGTCTTGTGTAGCGTATTAATGCTATTAATTACCAGTTTGTTCCCATTTATTAAGCTTTACAATCCAAGTCCCATGAGTAGTTTCTGTTGCCAGAACCTGATCTGTCCAAACCCGGAACTTCTTGTCTTTTTTGTCCCCATGGTACTTCCCAAGCTCGTCAATAGTGTCTCTGAGTGATTTTTCAGCACCAGATGGATGAACAATGACACCAGCAGGATCCTAAAGGATAGCATCATAATTAGCCTCTTAGATACATTAAGATTTGTAGATAAAGAGAGAAACAAGGGTTATACTCTACTCACACATGAAGCTTTAAGACTTTTTGTGTATGCTTCACAATTCTCAATTTCACCTCGTCTCCATCTCTCATAGAACAAGAAAAACTCCACAACTGCATGACCCGGGTTCACATTATCCGACTTGCACTGCAAGAAGTCAGACACATCTCTCAGAGAAAGTTTGGGGCCGAGCTTAAAATGGCCTATCGCTTCTATAATCCCACCCGCACACCTCTCACTCGCATGGATTATGTTCGAATTGTCTTTCCCGTTTTCAGCATACCACTCCAACAACTCTTCTCGTGCATTGCTTACCTGTGAAAATAAGAGGAATAATTTTATAAAGGATGAAGAAAATAATGGGAAAACAAGCGATAAACGCAAGAAAAGTAAATGAGACATAGATTTAACGTGGTTCACTAGTTCGACTATGTCCATGGGAAACTAACGCTACGAGTCATATCAGATTCAGTGCACATCAACAAATAAAAAAATAGAGAATGGAAACTGGAAAAAACAGAGGTTCAGATGGTAAAAACTAACCATGACACCATAGACATTAGGAATAGTAAATAGTTCAGTATCGTTTCCGGAGTCACCACAAACAAGAGTATTAAGAGGAAGTTTCCCTTCAGTATTGAGCTTCTTTAGAAGATAAGCAAGAGCTTGTCCTTTTCCTCCACCTTTTGGCAAAACATCTAGAGCTATTCCTCCACTGAAGATTATTTTGATCTCCAACTGATAACAATACCAAGAAAACCATAATCATGTATGATCTTATGGATGCAAAATGCAGAAAAGATATGAACAAACGAAGAGATTTAATATGATTCACCAAATTGGTTACGTCCACCATAAAGAGAGATTTTCTTACCGGAGGCTCGAGATATTTTTTAGATACATTGTTAAAGAACACAAGATATATATAAGAATATTCCGGTCCAGAAACACTAACACTAACATACTAGCGGGTCTAGGGTCAAAAAGAATGACTAAACTAAATATCGTTGACCTTATAGGAAAGATCACCAGCAAATTACTGTAAGAGAGATTCCTCCTATATTCGAAGTATAGTAGCAATATAAATAACAAATAAGTAAACAAGATTAATCAATCTTATTACCCCGCGTTTCTCCAACCGTTGATATAGCTCCTTGGTTACTTCCTTGACTTTACTTTTGTCAACGTGAAAGCTAAGCTTGTGAGGCATCTGCTCAGTTTCTGCCTGCAAGGATTTATCAGAATATTGTTATACAAAATCATTGCTAGGTAGAGACTTTTATTTGTGTGTTGAAGAAGAAAGTAAGTAACCTGAAGAGTTAACTCAGGGAACTTGCTGGTTTCTTCTTCGACAATTCCTCGGTTCCATTTATTGTTCATGATCTCAACCCAGTTCTCATCGGGAACCATTGATTTACCATATGATATCTCAGTTCCTACGGATGTAACGATAACATCAGGAGTTAACAATGGTCTCTCTTTCCTCAGTTTCTTGTACATTGTTTTTGCTCTTCCCGTTGAGAAAACAAGAAGAGAGTCATGGCGATAAGCTTCCTCCCACAATGAGTTGAACCTCAACAAAGAGTGATTATCATTATCATTGCGATGTTCAACCTGGAAACACACACACACACAAGAAGATGGAAGGAAACGTGTACACGTAAAATCAAAATCGTTGCTCTTGAAAGAAGAATCTTAGGTATAAAATACCATTGTATCATCAAGATCTGAGACTATCATGAGACGAGGAGGAGATGTCAACCGCTCCATGAGTTACAAACAAAACGTCCTGATCAAGATTGAGATTAGATTCCTAAGTGATCATCTAGCTAAATGTTCCGACAAAGATTTGAGATCAGAGACAAACCTGAGGGATGTAATAGTACGACTTTGGTTGTGAGAGAGAAGAGAGCAAGCGCAGAGCGGGGAAGAACATGTCAACCTTTTCCTAAACTTTTATTAAAATTTTTATTTTGCTTTTCTTTCTTCCAAGTAATATTATTTTGTTTTCGCTCTTTTCCACAAAATATTATTTCGTTGAGAAATTCTTAGGTTCACCTAACCAATGATATCTTGTCACTCATGTTCAGTCTTTAGAAAATAAAAAGCCAAAAACTTAGAAAGATATTTATCTACAGAAAAAAAAAAGAAAAAGATAAACATTAAAGTTAATAAGGCCGTCGGACTCAATGCGTCTTCCTCTTCATTGGTACATAAAAGAAAAGAGTCTGTGTTTGTGACTTTCAAGTCTCAAATTTTTTGCTTTCTAATTCACCTTGGACCATCCAACAAAAACAAAAAACTTGACAGCCACAACACAATTCTCTTCCTCGGGAGAAGATGAGGACACCGCTACTTTGGTGACCATCTGAGTTTGGCAGTGAGGAAGAGCCACAAGAGGAGGCAGAGATATACGTTTGGCAGAGATATACGTCTGGCAGAGACATACGTCTGGCAGAGACATACGTCTTGGATCCACTCTATCTTCCTTCTCTTGTGCCTCACGAAATCAAGAACTGTAGGTAACTATGCTGTCTAAGAAAAATAAAGCTTAACAGTGTAAACACTTGCAACTGCTAAACTAGATTCTTACCCTTGAGAACTTAATTTTCTGTATCTAATCTGCTAACAGTGTTCCAAAAGAAGTTAAGAGATCTTCCAGGGAGCTCGGTGTCGCAACAAGCAGTATGCCTCCTTGTCTGTGTGTAAACCTCTAATATTTGCATTATATTCATTATTTTTTTCAGGTCTTGACTTCTCTTTTGCTGGCTTCCAAAAAACTCTAGAGTTCATTGCCACCATGGTTGATACCTTATATGTCTTAATGCTGCTCCGTAGTGATTGATTATAAATCTGGAACAAAAAATGTGAGTGCAAAGGGCTCAATGTTTCTCCATCTCAGACTCAGGATTCAGTTTAGACTGTTATGTTTCTTCATCTCCAGACTCAGGATTCAGTTTAGACTGTCATGTTTCTTCATCTCAAGGTCTAAACAAATGGTTTGCCATAAACTGAAGACTAAAAATATGTTGCATTGATCACTCAAAACTCTACAAGATGAGGTACGTAGTAACCGAAGTAAATGAAATATTTGTGCTGGGTATTGGGGTAAACAATCTTTATAAAAAAAATTAAGTAGAAATACTCTAAACATGCTTGTCCAAAACATCTTTTGTGCAGTCTCTGCCAGAAAACGGGTATGAAGTGGAGAAACTCCATTCCAATACAAAGTTCATCAAAGTTCATCTTTCTTCTCATTGTTTGCTTCTAAAGCATCAGCATCTTCTGTTTTAAGTTGAACCTCTTTGGTGGCTATTTCGTATTCTTCCTCAAATTCACTTAGTGAAATGTCGTCTTCACTGACTGAAACATCGTCCTCTTCTTCGCTGGATGCCTGTTTTAGTTTAAAAAAAAAAGAGTCAGGTTCTCAATAATAACAGATTATTCCTTTGCATGTCAATGCAGCTAAACTAAAAAACAGTTAGTATTATGTCCTCAACACCTCGTCTTGTTGAAGTCACTAGGTATATAATTATATTATAAGTGTTCATATAAACAACGTGACAAAAGAAAAAAAATCATCATAGCAGTCACTGTCCAGTATTCTAACATCGCATGTTCACCGCATAATCTTTGCTTTGACCTAATTCATCAACATGACAAAAGTTAATTTGACTATATCCCATCTTGTTGAATTCACTAGAGCCTGTCTCTAAAGTAGTGGCTCTCTAGTGTAGATAACAATTTTTTCTTGAATAACACAGAAGCCAAAACAAAACAAAAACTCTTAAAATAGATGAATTTTGAGAAACACAAAACTTAGTATGAGCAACCAGGGAGGAAACAAGCCAGAACATCAAACTGAAAACTTACCTTTTCCTTGTCTTTCTTCTTCTCAAGGTTAGCCATATAGTGCTTAAGAAATCCTAAAAGCTAAAACTCAATATTTCTTCGTATCTTTTTGATGAAGAAGAAGTCGGCGGCGTTAGGTTTATTTTTTTCCTTTTTTTCTGTAGATAAATATATTTCTAATTTTTTAACCTTTTATTTTCTAAATACTGAAGATGAGTTGGCAAGATATCATTGGTCAGATAAACCTAAGAATTTCTCTATTTTGTATCTCTTCTCTATTCCACGTTGTTACCTACTTATTTACTTGATAAAATACTAGTTAATTTAAAAAACAATCATTTGGCTATTGTCAGAGGCGAGTCTCAGCCCATTCCAGACCCTATCCAAGAATCCGGTCTAATGTCTCTAAGGCACAAGAGAAGATATTCGGCCTACGAAGATTATCATGGCTTATACCGAGCTAGGAAGATGATCCATGCCGAGCTGTCGTATTCAGTCCTGAACATAACATAGGACAAGATATTAAAGACAATCATAAACGCACCTGATACTCGTCAGAGATCATAGTATCCTTACGATCCACCTCTGTCTATCTATAGAAGAAGAACCAAGAACAAAGAAGGGGGGGGGGGGATCCGAATTCTTTGATAGCAAACATATTGTCTCAATGCTCTTGTATCTTCTCACTTAATCAATAAACATACATTTTTTCATACTTAATTTCTAGTGTATATAATTTTCTCAAAATTGTTCTTACTCATAAAAATAATAATAACAAGAAACTTATTTTAATCTGGTGGTTAAAATGCTTTTAGTTGTGTTGGAATGCGCGAGTTCGAGCCCAAAAGTAATAAAATCATGGGTTAGTTTGTGTTTGACTTTGAATTTTGAGTCATTTTTTCAGTAAGCCCTAATTTTGTTTTTGCCAAGATTCTTGATATCATATTGAATGTGTTTAAACTTAGAATGAAACAAGTCTTAATTTGCTTAAAGCATCTCCAAAAAAAAACTTTATTTTAAAGTTTCCAAAACTATATATTTGAAGTTTAAAATTGTTCTTCTCCAAAAGCAAAACTTCAAACTCAACTTCAAAACTATTTGTATTTTATAATATGGTCCTTATTTTTTTTTATTTGAACACATAATATGGTCCTTATATTTGTCATAACTAATTTGAATTCATATAAATTTTATAAATAACTAGCACATATATAAAAACATTACAACAATATTAATTAATAAATATTATATTAAAATATAAAATTTTAAATAAAATACCTTAGTTAATATTAAACTTCAAACAAAATAACATACTATTCCATAAAATGACTTTCGTAATGCATATATGATCTACTAGTCCATTTTGAAGTAAAAATAGCTCTCTTCATTTTTACTTTGTAGATTAAGAGTTAAAAAGTTATTGAAACCATGTGGTATTAATATTTGTAAATACATTAGATTAGAACAAGAATGTAAAAGAAAAACATAAATAATTGCTAAAATACTAATTTTTATCGATGATATTATTAATCGTGAATATATTTGATATGAAAAAGAGAGAATTGTACAAAACAAAACATCAAAAGCAACAACAACAATAACAACCATCTTTAGTTACAAAAGAATTGGACAATATTTGAAAATTTTGAAAGTTTCGAATCAAACTTACCTGACTATTAGTGTTATTGTAATATTTAAATTTGTGTAATAGTTATAGCTTCATGTAATTTTTAAAAGTTTTTTTGTTATGTTTCTTTTGTATATTATTGTTGTCTAAATCAAGTTTAAAATATTTTAAATCATATTTTAAAGTTTTTATTTGATTTTATGTGTAAAACTTAATTTCTTTAAACAAAATTTAAAATATTTATGAGATATAATTTTTTTAAGGATTAAAACAATAAACAAGAAAATATTTATGAATGATAAATGTGATGTGTATTGTAGGGACCAAAATCCAAATAAAATATGAAACTTCAAATTTGAAGTTTTGAGTAGTGAAACTTCATATATAGAGTTTCAATCCTCAAAACTTCAAATTTGTAGTTTTGAAGTTCCTTTTTGGAGATCAAAAAACTTCTTTTTTTGAAGTTATAGAGTGTCTTTTGGAGATGTCCTTAGCTAGGGAACCATATATCTGTACAGATGAGTAAATTGAAAAATAAGCTAAAAGAGAATGTGTTTCGAACGAAAACCGTTAACCAAAAATTATTATAAACCAAATTGGGCATGTTCTCATTAATTAATTAACATATATATGTTCTCATTTCAGAGTTTCAGACATGTGCAGGTATATATAGCTTCACACACGATATATATATATATATATATATATATATATATATATATAAAAGATGACTTTCCGGGATATCACGGAATGACATTATTTAAATATTATTTGTGATAAGTAAATTTGCATGTATTTAAAATTTATAAAAATCTGATAAATTGAATTGGTTAGTAACAAATCGATAGAGAACTTTTTATTGGTTAATAATGAAAGAATATAATTAAATTTTATTACATTTTATTAGTCATATTAACACATGCTTCTTATAGTTATGGAAAAATAAAAATTTAAAAGAAAAACCATATATGATTTGTGATATATATTTAGCATTTATGTCAAATTTAGAAAATAGTAAATCTGAAAAGATTTTATTATATTACTTGGATATAATATAAAATTATTTTTGGATTTTAATAAATTTCTTTTCATCAAAAAATATTAACTATTAGGTATAGTTTAGTTATCTACACAATTAATCAACAATATAAGATTAATTTTAAGATATTTTAAAATATAATATCAGAGATCCCGTAAACATTTTCAAGACATTTGACATTTGTATGTTTATTTAATTTTATATTAAATATAATATATTACTTATTAAAATTAGGATTCTAACAAAAACATATCTATAGATTCAGAATATTTGAAGAAACTTCAGGATATAGATAATTTTGTTTTTCTTATAGCTACAGATTCATATTTTGATAAAGATAAAAATCATGTAAATACAGTCAATATAATATTGTTTCATTATAACAAACTATAAATTAGCTATTTAAAATAAAATTAACATATATTAAAACATTAAGTTGCATATTCTATAAAAAATATTATTTTAAAAACTGTCTCAAGCAGAATATTTAATAGAATATAATATATAATTCTTTATGAAGATATATTCTTAGAATTATGTTCTAATCGTACCTTTACTTATTTAAATATGGAAATATGTACCAAAGATATCATACGTGTTATAATTATAATATATGAAATTAACCTAATGCGACATATAAACGAAACTTAGTAAGTTTATTGGTATTATTTGTTTCCAAGTCTGATTTTGGGAAATTCCAAGTCGTACATACCTTCGCTTTCTCAAAGATTTGGATTTGCCTCTTCTCCGTTTGGCTTACTCATTATACATTCCTCTTCTCGTGTCTGTCCACCACTTACGGATTGTAAGGATATCGATTCTTCCTGGATTTCTTTACTTTCCTGGCTGCGTTTAGGCTGAAGCCTGTGTTGCAGTTTTGGTTCAGCGATCCGTATTTTTTAGATCTGGGTATTCGTATCATTGGCTTTACGAAAAGGAATAGGCATCTTGTCGAAAGTCTTTTGGCGTTTACAGGTAGCCAAGGTGAACAGGAGATGCCAAGGGTGATTAGGAAGATTCGTTGCGCGATCAGGAAGACTCGTTGGACTTTGAATCTTTTGTCAGAGGTCACGGTCGATGAAGCAAAAGAGAGAGGACGGTGAGACCGTTTACAAAGGCTGATAGGTGGAGTTTACCTTCCAGCTCTCGCTCCATCTCTTTCCTTCTCTGAGAGTCTTTTTGAATGTTCTTGTTTGTCTTTACGAATGATGTTTCGTAAAATATTGTCAACTTTTGAATCTTACGAATTTCTGCAAAGTTTTATCGAGTTTTAACTTTACAAAAGCTATTTCGTAAAATGTTGTCGAGTTTAATTTTACGAAGGTTATTTCGTGAAATGTCGTCGAGTTTAATTCTACAAAAGCTGTTTCGTAAAATGTCGTTGAGTTTTAGTATTACGAAAGTTGTTTCGCAAAATGTTATCGAGTTAATTCAACAAAATATGTTTCGTATAATGTCGCCGAGTTTAATTTTACGAAGGCTGTTTCGTGAAATGTTGTCGAGCATAATTTTATGAAGGTTGTCGAGTTCGGCTGTACAAGAGCCTTGACGAGGTTAATTTATCGCGACCAATGTTTAATCAGAAATTTATCTCGTTTCCGTGGGATTGTTTCGTGGTAGTTCCGAGTAGATTTTTTTCAAAAGTAAGATTTAGGTGGCAAACATCAATGATTCATAGAATATGTTACTATCAAAGTGATATCACTCAAATTATCCTACATGTGATTTGTACTCTCTCAAATAAGAGGTTCAATTGTAGTATTTAGAGATAAAATTCACGGGAAGCTAAGGCACGCAATAGATCTATCTAGTTATCTAGATAAGCTAGATTGAATAGTTTTAAAGAAGTAAATAAACAGCGGTGAACAAGTAATTGTTCAGTTGATTGATTGAGTTTTAAGGATTGTCTAATAGGCCTAATTTAATTATATAACCGTCAGATGAAATTAATAAATTGTATATGAATTAATGAATGAGCATTTATTAGCATATATATTCTCATTCAGACATGTGAGGGTATTTATAGTGTGTGAAGCTATATACGTATTTGACAATACATATTTAAGCAAGAGGAATATGATGCCGTAAAACTCAACATGGTTATTTGTTTATTCGTAATGAATCAACTTTCTTTGTATTAACAACTCAATCCTTGCT
The DNA here is from genome assembly GCF_020379485.1 of Brassica napus. Classification (NCBI taxonomy): domain Eukaryota; kingdom Viridiplantae; phylum Streptophyta; class Magnoliopsida; order Brassicales; family Brassicaceae; genus Brassica; species Brassica napus. The sequence goes on from NW_026015036.1 coordinate 27,345, forward strand.
TAGATAACAGTATATAAAATCTGGAAATTTTGTTACGTTAATATTATGTGAATTTTACTTCAAAAAGAGACAGCAAGTCGTGAGGTGGAGAACATGTAAGATTAAAATCGTTGCAAATATTCGTACGTAACGAGTTTACTTCAGAGCCCATGCAAATTCTCATGCACGCAAATTTTTCTATATAAACCTTTCCAAGTTCACTATTTAGTCATCATCATCAAATTACCCATAAACAAAAAACAAATTAAAACAACTAAGAACTAAAGAAAGCAACCCATAACAATGCTCTCAACCATGGAAATTCCAAAAGCTCACTTCTCTTTGGCCATTCTTGTCATTCTCTTTGCGGTTTCAAGTAGCCAAAATGTTGCCACCCCGGCCTGTAAGGCTAAAGAACCCTTCAACTGCGACAATCCCCTTACATTCAACCGAACTAGTTTTCCAAAGAACTTCACTTTTGGTGCGGCTACTTCCGCCTACCAGGTACATATCTCTTTGTTACTGACCATTTTAAAAGATATATATAGCGATCTATTAAGATTATTTTTATCTATATAAAACCCGGCCGGCATGATTTATATATATATATATATATATATTTGTACCAGATTGAAGGTGCAGCACATAGAGCACTTAACGGATGGGATTATTACACTCACAGATATCCAGGTAATAAAAATCATTCAAAAAATATATCCCCCGTATAATTAAATAGCATGTATGGGCAATTAAGTGTACAAACAACGGATGGGACGATTTCACTCATAGATGTCCAGTTCATGCTCAAATTTCGGTTTGCTGTATATGTACAGAGAAAGTTCCAGATCACAGTTCTGGAGACCTTGCTTGTGATTCGTATGATCTTTACAAGGTGATAAGCTATTATTGATGAATGTGTGTATACATGTAGTTTTTCCATTTCAGAAATGTAATTTAACTCTTGAACTCTCATATGATTAACAGGAGGATGTCAAATTACTGAAAAGAATGAAGGCTCAAGCCTACCGGCTCTCAATAGCATGGTCTAGGGTCTTACCAAGTAAGTGCATATGATAAGAACATAATTTTATTAATGTTAGTATTGATATTATTGCTATTATATTATTATTATATTTTTTTAACTAATGTGATGATTGTGTATATGCTTACCTTTAGAGGAAGATTGATAGGAGGGATTGACGAAAACGGGATCAAATACTACAATAACCTCATCAATGAGTTAAAAGCAAATGGTAAAAATGTTATACAAATTTGTATTCTTCACAATACATATATGAGCAAATTCTAATTGTCTTATGAATAAATGTGTGAATTAATAAAGGCATAGAACCGTACGTAACAATCTTTCACTGGGATGTTCCCCAAACTCTAGAAGATGAGTATGGAGGTTTCTTGAGCCGGCGTATAGTGTAAGTGCATTAAATAAATTATATATTACACCTGTTTTTCTTTGTGTTAGGTTATGTTATTTATGTACATCACATCAGATCTATATTTTATCGAATATGTATGATACATGGACAGGGAGGACTACAAAAACTATGCCGAGCTTCTATTCCAGAGGTTTGGAGACAGAGTCAAATTTTGGATCACTTTAAACCAACCTTACTCTCTTGCAAGCAAAGGTTATGGAGATGGATCGTATCCGCCTGGTCGGTGCACTGGCTGTGAATTTGGAGGAGATTCTGGAACCGAACCTTATATAGTTGGACATAACCAACTTCTAGCTCATGCAAAAGTTGTAGAATTATACAGAAAAAGATATCAGGTTCATATACTTACCAAATATGTCATAAATTTTTGCTTCCAAAATTATTTGTACTAGGTAATAACCCGCGCCTTGCGCAGAATGTGATTATTAGTTTCGTTATTTTTAATAAAAAATACTAAATCTGTTTTATCTGGATATTGGTTAGGTTTTACGTTTTTTTTTATTTTTAATCTTCTAAAATATAACTATTATTTTAAATTAATATTCATTTCAGTTTATTCGGTTAAAATGTTTGATTTTTTTAGTTTTTTCGGTAAAAACCAAAAATTAATACTATTTATTTATTTTCATATTATGAATTTTTGATAGTCGTTATGTTGAACCAATAGTTTCATATTATAGTTTTTAAACAGATAATAGTTTAAGAAATAGAAAAGAATATTATTAAGACAAATCATTTCACTACAATTTGGTCGGTAGTGAAAGAAGCATTAAGAAAAAATATTTCAACTTTCAAAAAAATTAAATACTTCAGTTGTGGTTAATACTTAGTTAGAAGGTGCTCACATCAAGGTGCACATGTATGTTTATGTAAAAAGTATATAAAATAGTTAAAAAATATATAAAGATATTGTTAATTAATATTAAATGACATTTTTGTACAAAATAATACATAAAGATAAAATTAAAATTAATTTAAAATAAAAAAGACCTTGACATTAGTCATTTTTTATATAAAGAAAATAAAATTATATCTGTAAATCAGGGTGGACACATATCAAATATCTGAGTATTTGAAAGCATTCTTGTCGATTCGATCTTTAGCCACCTAGATATTCGGTGACTCAGATATCCGAAATTTTTTAGAATTTTAAAGAATATCCTATTTGATTCGTAAATAAAATAAAATTTTAAAAATAATTTTTATAATAACATTTCATTACAAAATAAAACATTATATAACCTTTTAAATTCTAGTACCTAATATAATAAATTTAATTCATAAAAATATTTTAAAACTGATATAAAGTATAATATATATAACATATATATATAATTCTTTATATATATGTATATATATGCATATAACATATTGAATTAGATATATGTTCCTAAAAATATTGGTATTTGTGATTTGCTTCTTTTTTTGATATTGTATTCTAGTATTTGATTTGTTTTGTAGAGTTTCAAATATCCAGATTTTTTGGTTCAAATCAAAACGGATAACGAATCGAATTAAAATTTATGAATATTTTGTTCAACTTTATCCGTAAATATAAAAATAATATATATAGAGTTTGACTTTTGATTCGTTATCTATTTTTATTCGAACCGAAAAATTCAGAGTTTTATTGGAACTATGTATGTGAGTTTTATATTAAAAAAAATATAAAGTACATAGTGTGAACACATTTATGATTATAGTGTGAATGCATTAGCATATTTATTATCAAATCATTGTGAGGCTGACACGTGTCTATTATAATGTGAATGCATTTATTACAATGCTTCTCTTTTAATATATAAGGGATGTGGTATATGTATCTTATAATTCAAAAATATCAATGCATGCAGAAATTACAAGGTGGTAAGATAGGAACGACCTTGATCGGGAGATGGTTCACCCCATTAAACGAAAATAGCATTCGCGACACGGCTGCTGCAAAGCGAGCATTTGATTTCTTCGTCGGATGGTATATTTATATATATACGTCAATTATTTGACTCTCACATCTCATGAATATACACGAGCAAACATATATATTTATATATAAAGCTTTGGTTATAAATCCTTGAAATTTGAAAAATATACTTGCAGTATTTAATTCATAATTTTTGTGCTATATATATGAAGGTTTTTGGATCCACTGGTCTATGGAAGATATCCAAAGATAATGCGACAGATGGTGGGAAATAGATTGCCCAAATTCACACCCCAAGAATCAAAATTAGTCAAAGGATCACTTGATTTTCTAGGGTTGAACTATTACGTTACTCAATATGCGACCACCGCACCTCGTTCCACACAACCTAATGTCATAACCGATGCAAGAGTTACTCTTGGATGTATGTAAAAAATATTGTGTTTCTTATATGTATATGTGTGTGTGTGGGTTTGTTAAACTCATATAATTTTCTCTACTTTCCTACAGATTATCGCAACAAAGTACCTATTGGTGTTCAGGTTATCATCGACTTTGATTTAGAATCATTATTTTTTTTAAAGATCGTAGCATTTTTTAAATTTCAATTCTTTTTTTTTTTGTTCCCTTCTTGTGCAGGCGCCTAGCTTCGTCTACTACCCTCCAGGGATCCGTCAGATTCTTAACTATATCAAAAACAATTACGGAAACCCACTTACCTACATCACTGAAAATGGTACTTACATATCATCATACCAATACATATACGATTAACCAATGAAAACGTTATATATATATCTTGTTAAAATCTTGTGTTAAATTTTCAGGAGTTGCTGATCTTGATACCGGAAACTTAACGCTGCCAGATGCTCTTGCTGATAATGGACGAATTCAAAATCATTGCAGCCATCTTTCATGTCTCAAATGTTCTATCGAGTGAGTTTTAATGATTCTTACTTAATTTATTTAACATACTTTTGAGCATTATAAGTGTTAACATTATTTCAAATATATTACAGTGATGGATGCAACGTAGCAGGGTATTTTGCATGGTCTTTGATGGATAACTACGAGTTCGGAAATGGTTACACTCTCCGCTTTGGTATGAATTGGGTCAATTTCACTAATCCTGCTGATCGAAGAGAAAAAGCTTCTGGAAAATGGTTTTCTAAGTTCATTATCAAACAATAAGAAGAATCAATATATTTTAATAAATTATGTGCATCCAACCTACTGAATCTAATAATTACTCTACTCTATGTATTGTTTGTTTTATTTTTATTATAATTAATTAATAAAGCTTCGATTATGTGTATGTGTTGCTAATACGGTTGTAATAACCAGGCCTTGGTTTTCGGTCAATTCATAAATAACGTGAAATTTATACATGTGTAGGCTTTCTTCTTCTTGTTTCTATATACTCTGACCAACAATTACTTGTCAAAAGTTTACAACGTTCTCTAATATTTGATATCGTTATTAATTATTACCACGCTGGCTTGTTTGAACAACAAAAGTGGAAAACCAATGATGTATTATACTTAATGCCTAATTAATGGGCAAAGTCGAATCATTTTGCTTTGTTTGTATAGTTCTCTGCAATTCTAGATTAAAGACACCAAAATAACACAAAAAATTTGTTATGTACAAAAAGTTAGTCATGAAAATGTATGTATTGCATCCCTCCGACCAACGTTCATGGTTTCATGTTGTTAAAGTCAAGAAACTAGCAAGTGAATAGTATCCAGTAAAGCAGAAATTTACTTTTATATTTGCTTCTTTTGTAAGGCTAATCGTTTTGCCTAGCCTCGAAATTCATACCTGCTTTTTAACTATTGTATCCGCAATTGTAAAAATTAAGAGAATTAAGTTTACCAGTCTCTCTTCTCCATATTCTCTCAACCATCCTCATTCTTCTTCAGTGTTTTCATCATTCTTCATTAAGTTAATCTCATATTCTAACATGGTATCAAAGCAATAATCTCCTATTCTCTTCATCTCTTCCGCGTTCAACCTATTTCATTATCTATTTTCTGGATCTAACCATAGAAAACTCAAGGCAAATGGTTGTTCCAATCACCCTTAAGGAGGTAAACTACTTTTTGTGGTCTAAGATGGCCAAGAGAGCTTTAGGTGACCGTAGTTTGTGGAACCATATGTAAATAAAGGTGAAGCTCCAAAAAATACGGTAGATGGCAAGATTTTCCTTGTGGACGAAGACAAGTGGTTTCAAGACACCATCAAGTGTTGTCTATCATCCAAAACTCCCTAGAAACTTATATATGAAGCAAGAAGCTTTAATCAGATTTTTCTGATTATGGAAATCTGACAACTGAAATATTGATAGACGATAATGAACGAAGTCAGGTCCACTATAGCCATCTTTCATGTCTCAAATGCGCAATTGAGTGAGTTATTTGCGTGTCTATGTGTGGGATATTTTTTTGTGTGTAAAGGTTCGAGTATTAAGCTAAATACTTTAGTATACAAATGGGTGAAATGTAACATGATACCTTGCAAACTCTTTTTATGGAAAATTATGAATTTGTGGAGTTATACACTGCGGTTCGGTATGCATTTGGTTAACTTCACGAGTCCTGCTGATAGAAAAAGAAAAATTCTGGAAAGTGGTTTTCTAAGTTTATTGCTAGGGTATAAATAGATAATGTCAACTACATGTTTCCAACTCTGGAAAGCGGTACTATTTACACTGTAACCTGTAATAGCTATAAGGATGCCATTAATGTTGTAATGATTAATGGGACTTAATACCCAATATAATCATCAAAAATAAATAAAGGTCTTTGAAGCTAGTAATATAAACAAATAAAGGTATACACATACTCCTTTATAGAATATGTAACAGTTTTGCATCAATTGGTTTTGGGTGTTAGACCAAAAAAATAAAAAATTTTGAGTGTTGCATTCCATTTCAAAAAGTACAAGTTGGAATTTTTTTTTCAGTTCAAATCATACTAAATTTCAAAGTTGGTGTTTTAACATGTACGTATAAATTAATATTTTAAATATTCATTTACATATTATAGATCAAGAATCGGTTTAGTAATATTTTTTTTATTTAACTTATGTTTAAGTTATATCATCTCATCGCTATTTAAGGAATTGTAAGTCCTAAAAATTTATATAAAATAGTCAAAGTTATTTATATATCATAATTCTAGGTTCATATATGTCCTCCAAATCCTTTAAGTAGAGTTTTAGTTTCCTAATATAATATTGAATTCGTTTAAATGATACAAGTCTTAATTTGCTTGGTTGCTACTAAAACAAGTAGATTAATAATAAGCTAAAAGAGAATGTGTTTCGAAGGGAAACCCTTAAATTTACAAACTTTTAAAGTTTATTATAAACCAAATTGCCTAATATACCTAATTTAATTATATAACCGTCAGATAAAATTAATAAATTGCATATGAATTAATGAATGAGCATTTATTAGCATATATATTCTCATTCAGACATGTGAGGGTATTTATAGTGTGTGAAGCTATATATGTATTTGACATTACATATTTAAGCAAGAGGAATATGATGCCGTAAAACTCAACATGGTTATTTGTTTATTCGTAATGAATCAACTTTCTTTGTATTAACAACTCAATCCTTGCTTAGATAACAGTATATAAAATCTGGAAAATTTGTTACGTTAACATTATGTGAATTTTACTTCAAAAAGAGACAGCAAGTCGTGAGGTGGAGAACATGGAGGATTAAAATCATTGCAAATATTCGTACGTAACGAGTTTACTTCAGAGCCCATGCAAATTCTCATGCACGCAAATTTTTCTATATAAACCTTTCCAAGTTCACTATTTAGTCATCATCATCAAATTACCCATAAACAAAAAACAAATTAAAACAACTAAGAACTAAAGAAAGCAACCCATAACAATGCTCTCAACCATGGAAATTCCAAAAGCTCACTTTTCTTTGGCCATTCTTGTCATTCTCTTTGCGGTTTCAAGTAGCCAAAATGTTGCCACCCCGGCCTGTAAGGCTAAAGAACCCTTCAACTGCGACAATCCCCTTACATTCAACCGAACTAGTTTTCCAAAGAACTTCACTTTTGGTGCGGCTACTTCCGCCTACCAGGTACATATCTCTTTGTTACTGACCATTTTAAAAGATATATATAGCGATCTATTAAGATTACTTTTATCTATATAAAACCCGGCCGGCATGATTTATATATATATATATATTTACCAGATTGAAGGTGCAGCACATAGAGCACTTAACGGATGGGATTATTACACTCACAGATATCCAGGTAATAAAAATCATTCAAAAAATATATCCCCCGTATAATTAAATAGCATGTATGGGCAATTAAGTGTACAAACAACGGATGGGACGATTTCACTCATAGATGTCCAGTTCATGCTCAAATTTCGGTTTGCTGTATATGTACAGAGAAAGTTCCAGATCACAGTTCTGGAGACCTTGCTTGTGATTCGTATGATCTTTACAAGGTGATAAGCTATTATTGATGAATGTGTGTATACATGTAGTTTTTCCATTTCAGAAATGTAATTTAACTCTTGAACTCTCATATGATTAACAGGAGGATGTCAAATTACTGAAAAGAATGAAGGCTCAAGCCTACCGGCTCTCAATAGCATGGTCTAGGGTCTTACCAAGTAAGTGCATATGATAAGAACATAATTTTATTAATGTTAGTATTGATATTATTGCTATTATATTATTATTATATTTTTTTAACTAATGTGATGATTGTGTATATGCTTACCTTTAGAGGGAAGATTGATAGGAGGGATTGACGAAAACGGGATCAAATACTACAATAACCTCATCAATGAGTTAAAAGCAAATGGTAAAAATGTTATACAAATTTGTATTCTTCACAATACATATATGAGCAAATTCTAATTGTCTTATGAATAAATGTGTGAATTAATAAAGGCATAGAACCGTACGTAACAATCTTTCACTGGGATGTTCCCCAAACTCTAGAAGATGAGTATGGAGGTTTCTTGAGCCGGCGTATAGTGTAAGTGCATTAAATAAATTATATATTACACCTGTTTTTCTTTGTGTTAGGTTATGTTATTTATGTACATCACATCAGATCTATATTTTATCGAATATGTATGATACATGGACAGGGAGGACTACAAAAACTATGCCGAGCTTCTATTCCAGAGGTTTGGAGACAGAGTCAAATTTTGGATCACTTTAAACCAACCTTACTCTCTTGCAAGCAAAGGTTATGGAGATGGATCGTATCCGCCTGGTCGGTGCACTGGCTGTGAATTTGGAGGAGATTCTGGAACCGAACCTTATATAGTTGGACATAACCAACTTCTAGCTCATGCAAAAGTTGTAGAATTATACAGAAAAAGATATCAGGTTCATATACTTACCAAATATGTCATAAATTTTTGCTTCCAAAATTATTTGTATGTGGTATATGTATCTTATAATTCAAAAATATCAATGCATGCAGAAATTACAAGGTGGTAAGATAGGAACGACCTTGATCGGGAGATGGTTCACCCCATTAAACGAAAATAGCATTCGCGACACGGCTGCTGCAAAGCGAGCATTTGATTTCTTCGTCGGATGGTATATTTATATATATACGTCAATTATTTGACTCTCACATCTCATGAATATACACGAGCAAACATATATATTTATATATAAAGCTTTGGTTATAAATCCTTGAAATTTGAAAAATATACTTGCAGTATTTAATTCATAATTTTTGTGCTATATATATGAAGGTTTTTGGATCCACTGGTCTATGGAAGATATCCAAAGATAATGCGACAGATGGTGGGAAATAGATTGCCCAAATTCACACCCCAAGAATCAAAATTAGTCAAAGGATCACTTGATTTTCTAGGGTTGAACTATTACGTTACTCAATATGCGACCACCGCACCTCGTTCCACACAACCTAATGTCATAACCGATGCAAGAGTTACTCTTGGATGTATGTAAAAATATTGTGTTTCTTATATGTATATGTGTGTGTGTGGGTTTGTTAAACTCATATAATTTTCTCTACTTTCCTACAGATTATCGCAACAAAGTACCTATTGGTGTTCAGGTTATCATCGACTTTGATTTAGAATCATTATTTTTTTTAAAGATCGTAGCATTTTTTAAATTTCAATTCTTTTTTTTTTGTTCCCTTCTTGTGCAGGCGCCTAGCTTCGTCTACTACCCTCCAGGGATCCGTCAGATTCTTAACTATATCAAAAACAATTACGGAAACCCACTTACCTACATCACTGAAAATGGTACTTACATATCATCATACCAATACATATACGATTAACCAATGAAAACGTTATATATATATATATCTTGTTAAAATCTTGTGTTAAATTTTCAGGAGTTGCTGATCTTGATACCGGAAACTTAACGCTGCCAGATGCTCTTGCTGATAATGGACGAATTCAAAATCATTGCAGCCATCTTTCATGTCTCAAATGTTCTATCGAGTGAGTTTTAATGATTCTTACTTAATTTATTTAACATACTTTTGAGCATTATAAGTGTTAACATTATTTCAAATATATTACAGTGATGGATGCAACGTAGCAGGGTATTTTGCATGGTCTTTGATGGATAACTACGAGTTCGGAAATGGTTACACTCTCCGCTTTGGTATGAATTGGGTCAATTTCACTAATCCTGCTGATCGAAGAGAAAAAGCTTCTGGAAAATGGTTTTCTAAGTTCATTATCAAACAATAAGAAGAATCAATATATTTTAATAAATTATGTGCATCCAACCTACTGAATCTAATAATTACTCTACTCTATGTATTGTTTGTTTTATTTTTATTATAATTAATTAATAAAGCTTCGATGATGTGTATGTGTTGCTAATACAGTTGTAATAAGCAGGCCTTGGTTTTCGGTCAATTCATAAATAACGTGAAAATTATACATGTGTAGGCTTTCTTCTTCTTGTTTCTATATACTCTGACCAACAATTACTTGTCAAAAGTTTACAACGTTCTCTAATATTTGATATCGTTATTAATTATTACCACGCTGGCTTGTTTGAACAACAAAAGTGGAAAACCAATGATGTATTAGGACATCTCCAATCCTACTCCATTTTCAACTCCAAACATCATTATAGAGTAAAATCTTCTCCAACCCCATTCCATTTTCAACTCCAAAATAGAGTAATGGCTAGGGTTACTCCATTATGGAGTAATTTTACCCATTACTCCATTTTGGAGTTGATTTTTTTTTTTTATAAAATGGTCCTTTGAATCTTTAATGTTTCTACTTTTACTTAAATAATATTTAAAATGATACAATTACATGAAAATAGTATATTCCACAACAGATTATTTAATAATTTTAAATAAATACATAAAACAACAGAAACATAAATAATTAAAATAAAATAACATAAAATAAGTAATTTAATAATATGAAAAATCTGTTTCGGATCCGCTAAGGTCGGTGAAATATTGCCCAAACGGAGAAGTCTGAGAAAGAGCTTGTTGAGCGTGAACTTGATGCACCAATTGAACTTGGAAGAGAAGCTCCATCTCCGGATATCGAAATTGCAGAAGATGAAAATATCCGATTTCAAAATTTTCTTGCTCGATGTAGGAATATCAAAGATAAAGAAGATCATTTTTCATTACGAAATGCATTAGTTGATCATTTGTATGAAAAATATTCTAATGCTCATTGTTGAACCCACATATATGTTGTCTTTTTAATGATTTCTTGTACTTTTTAATAATAAATATTTAATTCAAATAATTTATATTTTAATTATTTATCGTAAACATAAAATAGTTGGAGTTAATTGGTAAATTTTTATAAGTATAAGATCTTATTTGCAATTATTAATAAAATAAAAAAGAAATCATTTAAGAAATATTATTTTTAGAGCAAAAAATGGAGTAATACATTGGAGTAAAACCTTACTCAATTTTGATGTTGCACCATTTTGGAGCAAAAAAAGGAGTAATACATTGGAGATGCTCTTATACTTAATGCCTAATTAATGGGCAAAGTCGAATCATTTTGCTTTGTTTGTATAGTTTTCTGCAATTCTAGATTAAAGACACCAAAATAACACACAAAATTTGTTATGTACAAAAAGTTAGTCATGAAAATGTATGTATTGCATCCCTCCGACCAACGTTCATGGTTTCATGTTGTTAAAGTTAAGAAACTAGCAAGTGAATAGTATCCACTAAAGCAGAAATTTACTTTTATATTTGCTTCTTTTGTAAGGCTAATCGTTTTTCCCAGCCTCGAAATTCATACCTGCTTTTTAACTATTGTATCCGGAATTGCAAAAATTAAGAGAATTAAGTTTACCAGTCTCTCTTCTCCATATTCTCTCAACCATCCTCATTGTTCTTCAGTGTTTTCATCATTCTTCATTAAGTTAATCTCATCTTCTAACATGGTATCAGAGCAACAATCTCCTATTCTCTTCATCTCTTCCGCGTTCAACCTATTTCATTATCTATTTTCTGGATCTAACCATGGAAAACTCAAGGCAAATGGTTGTTCCAATCACCCTTAAGGAGGTAAACTACTTTTTGTGGTCTAAGATGGTCAAGAGAGCTTTAGGTGGCCGTAGTTTGTGGAACCATATGTAAATAAAGGTGAAGCTCCAAAAAAATACAGTAGATGGCAAGATTTTCCTTGTGGACGAAGACAAGTGGTTTCAAGACACCATCAAGTGTTGTCTATCATCCAAAACTCCCTAGAAACTTATATATGAAACAAGAAGCTTTAATCAGATTTTTCTGATTATGGAAATCTGACAACTGAAATATTGATAGACGATAATGAACGAAGTCAGGTCCACTATAGCCATCTTTCATGTCTCAAATGCGCAATTGAGTGAGTTATTTGTGTGTCTATGTGTGAGATATTTTTTTGTGTGTAAAGGTTCGAGTATTAAGCTAAATACTTTAGTATACAAATGGGTGAAATGTAATACGATACCTTGCAAACTCTTTTATGGAAAAATTATGAATTTGTGGAGTTATACGCTCCGGTTTAGTATGCATTGGGTTAACTTCACGAGTCCTGCTGATAGAAAAAGAAAAATTCTGGAAAGTGGTTTTCTAAGTTTATTGCTAGGGTATAAATAGATAATGTCAACTACATGTTTCCAACTCCGGAAAGCGGTACTATTTACACTGTAACCTGTTATAGCTATAGGGATGCCATTAATGTTGTAATGATCAATGGGACTTAATACCCAATATAATCATCAAAAATAAATAAAGGTCTTTGACTTCTCTTTTGCTGGCTTCCAAAAAACTCTAGAGTTCATTGCCACCATGGTTGATACCTTATATGTCTTAATGCTGCTACGTAGTGATTGATTATAAATCTGGAACAAAAAATGTGAGTGCAAAGGGCTCAATGTTTCTCCATCTCAGACTCAGGTTTCAGTTTAGACTGTTATGTTTCTTCATCTCCAGACTCAGGATTCAGTTTAGACTGTCATGTTTCTTCATCTCATGGTCTAAACAAACGGTTTGCCATAAACAGAAGACTAAAAATATGTTGCATTGATCACTCAAAACTCTACAAGATGAGGTAGTAACCAAAGTAAATGAAATATTTGTACTGAGTATTGGGGTAAACAATCTTTATAAAAAAAAATTAAGTAGAAATACTCTAAACATGCTTGTCCAAAATATCTTTTATGCAGTCTCTGCCAGAAAACGGGTATGAAGTGGAGAAACTCCATTCCTATACAAAGTTCATCTTTCTTCTCATTGTTTGCTTCTAAAGCATCAGCATCTTCTGTTTTAAGTTGAACCTCTTTGGTGGCTATTTCGTATTCTTCCTCAAATTCACTTAGTGAAACGTCGTCTTCACTGACTGAAACATCGTCCTCTTCTTCGCTGGATGCCTGTTTTAGTTTTTTTTTAAAAAGAGTCAGGTTCTCAATAATAACAGATTATTCCTTTGCATGTCAATGCAGCTAAACTAAAAAACAGTTAGTATTATGTCCTCAACACCTCGTCTTGTTGAAGTCACTAGGTATATAATTATATTATAAGTGTTCATATAAACAACGTGACAAAAGAAAAAAAGTTAATTCATCATAGCAGTCACTGTCCAGCATTCTAACATCGCATGTTCACCGCATAATCTTTGCTTTGACCTAATTCATCAACATGACAAAATTAATTTGACTATATCCCATCTTGTTGAATTCACTAGAGCCTGTCTCTAAAGTAGTGGCTCTCTAGTGTAGATAACAATTTTTTCTTGAATAACAGAGAAGCCAAAACAAAACAAAAACTCTTAAAATAGATGAATTTTCAGAAACACAAAACTTAGCATGAGCAACCAGGGAGGAAACAAGCCAGAACATCAAACTGAAAACTTACCTTTTCCTTGTCTTTCTTCTTCTCAAGGTTAGCCATATAGTGCTTAAGAAATCCTAAAAGCTAAAACTCAATTTTTCTTCGTATCTTTTTGATGAAGAAGAAGTCGGCGGCGTTAGGTTTATTTTTTTTCTGTAGATAAATATATTTCTCATTTTTTAACCTTTTATTTTCTAAATACTGAAGATGAGTTGGCAAGATATCATTGGTCAGGTAAACCTAAGAACTTCTCTATTTTGTATCTCTTCTCTATTCCACGTTGTTACCTACTTATTTACTTGATAAAATACTAGTTAATTTTAAAAAAAATCATTTGGCTATTGTCAGAGGCGAGTCTCAGCCCATTCCAGACCCTATCCAAGAATCCGGTCTAATGTCTCTAAGGCACAAGAGAAGATATTAGGCCTACGAAGATTATCATGGCTTATACCGAGCTAGGAAGATGATCCATGCCGAGCTGTCGTATTCAATCCTGAACATAACATAGGACAAGATATTAAAGACAATCATAAAAGCACCTGATACTCGTTAGAGATCATAGTATCCTTACGATCTACCGCTGTCTATCTATAGAAGAAGAACCAAGAACAAAGAGGGGGGGGGGGGGGGGGGGGGGGGGGGGGGGGGTGGGGGGGGGGTGGGGATCCGAATTCTTTGATAGCAAACATATTGTCTCAATGCTCTTGTATCTTCTCACATAATCAATAAACATACATTTTTTTCATACTTAATTTCTAGTGTATATAATTTTCTCAAAATTGTTCTTACTCATAAAAATAATAATAACAAGAAACTTATTTTAATCTGGTGGTTAAAATGCTTTTAGTTGTGTTGGAATGCGCGAGTTCGAGCCCAAAAGTAATAAAATCATGGGTTAGTTTGTATTTGACTTTGAATTTTGAGTCATTTTTTCAGTAAGCCCTAATTTTGTTTTTGCCAAGATTCTTGATATCATATTGAATGCGTTTAAACTTAGAATGAAACAAGTCTTAATTTGCTTAAAGCATCTCCAAAAAGAAACTTTATTTTAAAGTTTCCAAAACTATATATTTGAAGTTTAAAATTGTTCTTCTCCAAAAGCAAAACTTCAAACTCAACTTCAAACTATTTGTATTTTATAATATGGTCCTTATTTTTTTTTTTGAACACATAATATGGTCCTTATATTTGTCATAACTAATTTGAATTCATATAAATTTTATAAATAACTAGCACATATATAAAAACATTACAACAATATTAATTAATAAATATTATATTAAAATATAAATTTTTAAATAAAATACCTTAGTTAATATTAAACTTCAAACAAAATAACATACTATTCCATAAAATGACTTTCGTAATGCATATATGATCTACTAGTCCATTTTGAATTAAAAATAGCTCTCTTCATTTTTACTTTGTAGATTAAGAGTTAAAAAGTTATTGAAACCATGTGGTATTAATATTTGTAAATACATTAGACTAGAACAAGAAAGTAAAAGAAAAACATAAAATATCGCTAAAGTACTAATTTTTATCGATGATACTATTAATCGTGAATATATTTGATATGAAAAAGAGAGAATTGTACAAAACAAAACAGTGAATATATTTGATATGAAAAAGAGAGAATTGTACAAAACAAAACATCAAAAACAACAACAACAATAACAACCATATTTAGTTACAAAAGAATTGGACAATATTTGAAAATTTTGAAAGTTTCGAATCAAACTTACCTTACTATTAGTGTTATTGTAATATTTAAATTTGTGTAATAGTTATGGCTTCATGTAATTTTTAAAAGTTTTTTTGTTATGTTTCTTTTGTATATTATTGTTGTCTAAATCAAGTTTAAAATATTTTAAATCATATTTTAAAGTTTTTATTTGATTTTATGTGTAAAACTTAAGTTCTTTAAACAAAATTTAAAATATTTATGAGATATAATTTTTTGAAGGATTAAAACAATAAACAAAAAAATATTTATGAATCATAAATGTGATGTGTATTGTAGGGACCAAAATGCAAATAAAATATGAAACTTCAAATTTGAAGTTTTGAGTAGTGAAACTTCATATATAGAGTTTCAATCCTCAAAACTTCAAATTTGTAGTTTTGAAGTTCCTTTTTGGAGAGCAAAAAACTTCTTTTTTTGAAGTTATAGAGTATCTTTTGGAGATGTCCTTAGCTAGGGAACCATATATCTGTACAGATGAGTAAATTGAAAAATAAGCTAAAAGAGAATGTGTTTCGAATGAAAACCGTTAACCAAAAATTATTATAAACCAAATTGGGCATGTTCTCATTAATTAATTAACATATATATGTTCTCATTTCAGAGTTTCAGACATGTGCAGGTATATATAGCTTCACACACGATATATTTATAAAAGATGACTTTCCGGGATATCACAGAACGATATTATTTAAATATTATTTGTGATAAGTAAATTTTGCATGTATTTAAAATTTATAAAATTCTGATAAATTGAATTGGTTAGTAACAAATCGATAGAGAACTTTTTATTGGTTAATAACGTAAGAATATCATTAAATTTTATTACATTTTATTAGTCATATTAACACATGCTTCTTATAGTTATGGAAAAATAAAAATTTAAAAGAAAAACCATATATGATTTGTGATATATATTTAGCATTTATGTCAAATTTAGAAAATAGTAAATCTGAAAAGATTTTATTATATTACTTGGATATAATATAAAATTATTTTTGGATTTTAATAAATTCTTTTCATCAAAAAATATTAACTATTAGGTATAGTTTAGTTATCTACACAATTAATCAACAATATAAGATTAATTTTAAGATATTTTAAAATATAATATCAGAGATCCCGTAAACATTTTCAAGACATTTGACATTTGTATGTTTATTTAATTTTATATTAAATATAATATATTACTTATTAAAATTAGGATTCTAACAAAAACATATCTATAGATTCAGAATATTTAAAGAAACTTCAGGATATAGATACTTTCGTTTTTCTTATAGCTACAGATTCATATTTTGATAAAGATAATAATCATGTAATTACATTCAATATAATATTATTTCATTAGAACAAACTATAAATTAGCTATTTAAAATAAAATTAACATATATTAAAACATTAAGTTGCATATTCAATAAAAAAATATATTTTAAAAACTGTCTCAAGCAGAATATTTAATAGAATATAATATATAATTCTTCATGAAGATATATTCTTAGAATTATGTTCTAATCGTACCTTTACTTATTTAAATATGGAAATATGTACCAAAGATATCATACGTGTTATAATTATAATATATGAAATTAATCTAACGCGACATATAAACGAAACTTAGTAAGTTTATTGGTATTATTTGTTTCAAAGTCTGATTTTGGGAAATTCCAAGTCGTACATACCTTAGCTTTCTCGAAGATTTGGATTTGCCTCTTCTCCGTTTGGCTTACTCATTATACATTCCTCTTCTCGTGTCTGTCCACCACTTACGGATTGTAAGGATATCGATTCTTCCTGGATTTCTTTACTTTCCTGGCCGCGTTTAGGCTGAAGCCTGTGTTGCAGTTTTGGTTCGGCGATCCGTATTTTTTAGATCTAGGTATTCGTATCATTGGCTTTACGAAAAGGAACAGGCATCTTGTCGAAAGTCTTTTGGCGTTTACAGGTAGCCAAGGTGAACAGGAGATGCCAAGGGTGATTAGGAAGATTCGTTGCACGATCAGGAAGACTCCTTGGACTTTGAATCTTTTGTGAGAGGTCACGGTCGATGAAGCAAAAGAGAGAGGACGGTGAGACCGTGTACAAAGGCTGATAGGTGGAGTTTACCTCCAGCTCTCGCTCCATCTCTTTCCTTCTCTGAGAGTCCTTTTGAATGTTCTGTTTGTCTTTACGAATGATGTTTCGTAAAATATAGTCAACTTTTAATCTTACGAAGGTTTTCTGCAAAGTTTTATCGAGTTTTGACTTTACAAAAGCTATTTCGTAAAATATTGTCGAGTTTAATTTTACGAAGGTTATTTCGTGAAATGTCGTCGAGTTTAATTCTACAAAAGCTGTTTCGTAAAATGTCGTTGAGTTTTAATATTACGAAAGTTGTTTCGCAAAATGTTATCGAGTTAATTCAACAAAATATGTTTCGTATAATGTCGCCGAGTTTAATTTTACGAAGGCTGTTTCGTGAAATGTTGTCGAGCATAATTTTATGAAGGTTGTCGAGTTCGGCTGTACAAGAGCCTTGACGAGGTTAATTTATCGCGACCAATGTTTAATCAGAAATTTATCTCGTTTCCGTGGGATTGTTTCGTGGTAGTTCCGAGTAGTTTTTTTTCAAAGTAAGATTTAGGTGGCAAACATCAACGATTCGCGGAATATGTTACTATCAAAGTGATATCATTCAAATTATCCTACATGTGATTTGTACTCTCTCAAATAAGAGATTCAATTGTAGTATTTAGAGATCAAATTCACGGGGAGCTAAGGCACGCAATAGATCTATCTAGTTATCTAGTTAAGCTAGATTGAATAGTTTTAAAGAAGTAAATAAACAGTGGTGAACAAGTAATTGTTCAGTTGATTGATTGGGTTTTAAGGATTGTCTAATAGGCCTAATTTAATATATAACGCGTTCAGATAAAATTAATAAATGCATATGAATTAATATGAGCATTTATTAGCATATCATATTCTCATTCAGACATGTGAGGGTATTTATAGTGTGTGAAGCTATATATGTATGTGACATTACATATTTAAGCAGAGGAATGCCGACTTCTATTCCAGAGGTGTTGGATGACAAGTCAAATTTTGATCACTTTAAAAAAACCAACCTTATCTCCTTGCAAGCAAAGGTTATGGAGATGGATCGTATCCGCCTGGTCGGTGCACTGGCTGTGAATTTGAGGAGATTCTGGAACCGAACCTTATATAGTTGGACATAACCAACTTCTAGCTCATGCAAAAGTTGTAGAATTATACAGAAAAGATATCAGGTTCATATACTTACCAAAATGTCAAAATTTTTTGCTTCCAAAATTATTTGTATGTGGTATATGTATCTTATAATCCAAAAATATCAATGCATGCAGAAATTACAAGGTGGTAAGATAGGAACGACCTTGATCGGGAGATGGTTCACCCCATTAAACGAAAATAGCATTCGCGACAAACGGCTGCTGCAAAGCGAGCATTTGATTTCTTCTTCGTCGGATGGTATATTTAATATATACATCAATTATTTGACTCTCACATCTCATGAATATACACGAGCAAACATATATATTTATATAAAGATTTGGTTATAAATCCTTGAAATTTGAAAATATACTTGCAGTATTTAATTCATAATTTTTGTTCTATATATATGAAGGTTTTTGGATCCACTGGTCTATGGAAGATATCCAAAGATAATGCGACAGATGGTGGGAATAGATTGCCCAAATTCACACCCCAAGAATCAAAATAGTCAAAGGATCACTTGATTTTCTAGGGTTGAACTATTACGTTACTCAATATGCGACCACCGCACCTCGTTCCACACAACCTAATGTCATAACCGATGCAAGAGTTACTCTTGATGTATGTAAAAAATATTGTGTTTTCTTATATGTATATGTGTTGTGGTGTGGGTTTGTTAAACTCATATAATTTTCTCTACTTTCCTACAGATTATCGCAACAAAGTACCTATTGGTGTTCAGTTATCATCAACTTTGATTTAGAATCATTATTTTTTTTAAAGATCGTAGCATTTTTTAAATTTCAATTCTTTTTTTTTTGTTCCCTTCTTGTGCAGGCGCCTAGCTTCGTCTACTACCCTCCAGGGATCCGTCAGATTCTAAACTATATCAAAAACAATTACGGAAACCCACTACCTACATCACTGAAAATGGTACTTACATATCTTCATAACAATACATATACGATTAACCAATGAAAACGTTATATCTCTTGTTAAAATCTTGTGTTAAATTTTCAGAGTTGCTGATCTTGATACCGGAAACTTACGCTGCCAGATGCTCTTGCTGATAATGGACGAATTCAAAATCATTGCAGCCATCTTTCATGTCTCAAATGTTCTATCGAGTGAGTTTTAATGATTCTTACTTAATTTATTTACATACTTTTGAGCATTATAAGTGTTAACATTATTTCAAATATATTACAGTGATGGATGCAACGTATCAGGGTATTTTGCATGGTCTTTGATGGATAACTACGAGTTCGAAATGGTTACACTCTCCGCTTTGGTATGAATTGGGTCAATTTCACTAATCCTGCTGATCGAAGAGAAAAAGCTTCTGGAAAATGGTTTCTAAGTTCATTATCAAACAATAAGAAGAATCAATATATTTATAATAAATTATGTGCATCCAACCTACTGAATCTAATAATTACTACTCTATGTATTGTTTGTTTTATTTTTATTATAATTAATTAATAAAGCTTCGATGATGTGTATGTGTTGCTAATACAGTTGTAATAACCAGGCCTTGGTTTTCGGTCAATTCATAAATAACGTGAAAATTATACATGTGTAGGCTTCTTCTTCTTGTTTCTATATACTCTGGCCAACAATTACTTGTCAAATGTTTACAACACGTTCTCTAATATTTGATATCGTTATTAATTATTACCACGCTGGCTTGTTTGAACAACAAAAGTGGGAAAACCAATGATGTATTATACTTAATGCCTAATTAATGGCAAAGTCGAATCATTTTGCTTTGTTTGTATAGTTCTCTGCAATTCTAGATTAAAGACACCAAAAAACACACAAAATTGTTATGTACAAAAAGTTAGTCATGAAAATGTATGTATTGCATCCCTCCGACCAACGTTCATGGTTTCATGTTGTTAAAGTCAAGAAACTAGCAAGTGAATAGTATCCAATAAAGCAGAAATTTACTTTTATATTTGCTTCTTTTTGTAAGGCTAATCGTTTTGCCTAGCCTCGAAATTCATACCTGCTTTTTACTATTGTATCCACAATTGCAAAATTTAAGAGAATTAAGTTTACCAGTCTCCCTTCTCCATATTCTCTCAACCATCCTCATTGTTCTTCAGTGTTTTCATCATTCTTTATTAAGTTAATCTCATATTCTAACATGGTATCAGAGCAATAATCTCCTATTCTCTTCATCTCTTCCGCCCGCGTTCAACCTATTTCATTATCTATTTTCTGGATCTAACAATGGAAAACTCAAGGCAAATGGGTTGTTCCAATCACCCTTAAGGAGGGTAAACTACTTTTTGTGGTCTAAGATGGGTCAAGAGAGCTTTAGGTGGCCGTAGTTTGTGGAACCATATGTAAATAAAGGTGAAGCTCCAAAAAGACGGTAGATGGCAAGATTTTCCTTGTGGACGAAGACAAGTGGTTTTCAAGACACCATCAAGTGTTGTCTATCATCCAAAACTCCCTAGAAACTTATATATGAAACACGAAGCTTTAATCAGATTTTTCTGATTATGGAAATCTGACAACTGAAATATTGACAAACGATAATGAACGAAGTCAGGTCCACTATAGCCATCTTTCATGTCTCAAATGCGCAATTGAGTGAGTTATTCGCGTGTCTATGTGTGAGATATTTTTTTGTTGTAAAGGTTCGAGTATTAAGCTAAATACTTTAGTATACAAATGGGTGGAATGTACACGATACCTTGCAAACTCTTTTATGGAAATTATGAATTTGTGGAGTTATACGCTGCGGTTCGGTATGCATTGGGTTAACTCACGAGTCCTGCTGATAGAAAAAGAAAAAATCTGGAAAGTGGTTTTCTAAGTTTTATTGCTAAGTATAAATAGATAATGTCAACTACATGTTTCCAACTCCGGAAAGCGGTACTATTTACACTGTAACCTGTTATAGCTATAGGGATACCATTAATGTTGTAATGATTAATGGGACTTAATAACCAATATAATCATCAGAAATAAATAAAGGTCTTTGAAGCTAGTAATATAAACAATAAAGGTATAAACATACTCCTTTATAGAATATGTAACTGTTTTGCATCAATTGGTTTGGGTGTTAGACCCCAAAAAAAAAAATTGAGTGTTGCATTCCATTTTAAAAAGTACAAGTTGGGATTTTTTTTCAGTTCAAATCATACTAAATTTCAAAGTTGGTGTTTTAACATGTACGTAGAAATTAATATTTGTAATATTCATTTACATATTATAGATCAAGAACCGGTTTAGTAATATTTTTTATTTTAACTTCTGTTTAAGTTATCATCCCATCGCTAGTTAAAAAATGATAAGTGCTAAAAGTTTATAAGAATAGTCAAAGTTATTTATATATCATAATTCTAGGTTCATGTATGTCCTCCAAATCCTTTAAGTAGAGTTTTAGTTTCCTAATATAATATTGAATTCGTTTAAATGATACAAGTCTTAATTTGCTTGGTTGCTACTAAAACAAGTAGATTAATAAGCTAAAAGAGAATGTGTTTCGAAGGAAACCCTTAAATTTACAAACTTTAAAGTTTATTATAAACCAAATTGCCTAATATACCTAATTTAATTATATAACCGTCAGATAAAAATTAATAAATGGCATATGAATTAATGAATGAGCAGTTATTAGCATATATATTCTCATTCAGACATGTGACGGTATTTATAGTGGTGAAGCTATACGTATTTGACATTACATATTTAAACAAGGGAATATGAATATATGATGGCGTAAAACTCAACATGGTTATTTGTTTATTCGTAATGATCAACTTTGGATGTATGATATCGAATATGTATGATACATGGACAGGGAGGACTACAAAAAATATGCTGAGCTTCTATTCCAGAGGTTTGGAGACGAGTCAAATTTTGGATCACTTTAAACCAACCTTACTCTCTTGCAAGCAAAGGTTATGGAGATGGATCGTATCCTCCGCCTGGACGGTGCACTGGCTGTGAATTTGGAGGAGATTCTGGAATCGAACCTTATATAGTTGGACATAACCACTTCTAGCTCATGCAATAGCTGTAGCATTATACAGAAAAAGATATCAGGTTCATATACTTACCAAATATGTCATAAATGTTTGCTTCCAAAATTATTGTATGTGGTATATGTATCTTATAATCCAAAAATATCAATGTTTGCAGAAACTACAAGGTGGTAAGATAGGAACGACCTTGATCGGGAGATGGTTCACCCCATTAAACGAAAATAGCATTCACGACACGTTGCTGCAAAGCGAGCTTTTAAGAGTCTTCGTGGATGGTATATTTATATATATACGTCAATTATTTGACTCTCACATCTCATGAATATACACGAGCAAACATATATATATTCATATATAAAGCTTTGGTTATAAATCCTTGAAATTTGACAAATATACTTGCAGTATTTAATTCATAATTTTTGTTCTATATATATGAAGGTTTTTGGTGGGAAATAGATTGCCAAAATTCACACCCCAAGAATCAAAATTAGTCAAAGGATCACTTGATTTTTAGGGTTGAACTATTACGTTAACTTTGGAGTTCTAACGGATGTGTGACAAAAAAAGGTAGTGCAGTTTTGTGATATAGATAGCGAAATCAATTCTTTTAAGTCTTTTCATATACCACAAACCGGGATGTTACAATTCACTCCCTCTCAAAGAATGCAACACCCTTGTTGCGCTCCAAGATTGTTACCCATGTAAGTGTGAGCCTCAATGACTCCACACTCGTTTGGGTACGGCTCTAATACTAAAGTGTAATGTCCCGACCACACACGGGTAATGGGCCATCCACACCTGCTCACTTGGCCTGTGGGCCCCATCCCGTCCGACGGGCAGTGCGTTAATTTTTCCAAGGCTCGAAATCATGGTTTACTGATCCGACAATCATTAGATGACATTTCCTCGTGCTCTAGCCTCACTCGCACGATATCGGGAATTACTTTCTGATAGGTCACCAATCCTTCCACTACTCTATCTTAACTGGCTTTAACCATAGAGTACTAAACGGATGTGTGACTGAAAAGATAAGTGCACGTTGGTGACATAGGTAGCAAAATTATTTTCTTTAAGCCTTTTCCACATTGCTATGGTTGACGGCTATTCCGTTTTCTAGAAAGGCTGGTGCGGGTGGCCCATTAACTAGGATCGAATCTTCTTCTTTTTCTTTTTTCATAAGACAGATTTTGTTTTCTAATCACCCAATTCGATGGAGAACTCAAATCCTCCGTAGAAACCCATTGCTCTCATCTCCTTTGCATTCATCATACCCATTCTGAATTTCTAACCTCCTGATATCATTCAAATTATCCTAAGCAGTGAATTACTCTCTCAAATAAGAGGTTCAGATGTAGTACTTAGGGATCGAATCCACAGAGACTCAAGGATTACACAGTAGATTTATAGTCTTTGAAACAAAGCTAGATTAATAGGTTTTAAGCAGTAAATGAAATGGTGAGCAAGGCACTTGCTCGGTTGGTTTGATTTGAGGTTGTTAAAAGTTGGGGAAATAGTTGGATTCTGGTATATTCTCAGGTGTGATAAGTAAACAACTTTTCGGGTTTTTAGGGGTTTATTGATATTAATTATTTTCAAACTCAAACTTAGGTAAAATCAATTAGATTATCTAATCTGGATCTCAGATTTCAACTTTCGTATGTTAATCACGAGAAGATGTCGATCGATGATTCGTAAAGAATATAGATCGATACACTTTTCAAAATATCGACTGACTCAACGGTCATCGCGTCGATCGATGCTTCTTTCAGAAAGCTTTACGAGCGGATTTGATTAGTGTTATCTAACTTACTAGACCAATTCTCGTGTGTATCTAGTCAGTTAGATCATACTAGTTTAGTTCAGGTATTGAGTCAAGCAATGACTTGTTCTCAATTAATCCTAAGATCTAAGTTAAATGGTGATCAATCCTAAACTTAGCTTTAAGAACAACTAGATAAAGAACTAAATTTTAAACACCCTAGCAACAGTTTAAGTTAGCAATACATATATCAACCTTATGAGAAATCTAAATCTAACAGTAAGACTACTCAGACATATTCATAAGAAACATAGTTATGATGGTCAGAATAATAGTTAAATAAATGAATAGCAAGAGAAAACAATAAAGAAAATGAAAGCAAAGGAGTTCAAGATCTTCTCTGTTTTGCAGTTCAGATCTATCTCTCCAATCCTAAGCTCTCTCTCTCCCTCCAATGGTGGGTTTTTTCTTCTCTCCAAACTAGGTCTAAGAGGTCTCTAGGCAAGTCTGCCTCTAAAATGATACAAAACCCTAATAATATAGCCTAACAGGCAGCAAGGAACTTAAAAATGTAATTATTGGAACTTTTGTGAAACTTGCAATCTTCTAATTTTGTCATTAACTCGCGGGTGGCTTCGCCGTCGATCGATTCTACGAGCTTTCCATCGATCGATTGTGCTTGGTAATCGTCGGTCGATATTCTGATATAATAATCGACTCCTCCTCTGTTTCCAGCAAAGCTCTGAAATAGTCTCCAAATTTCTCCAAATACATCATTTTCCTCAAGTAAGTACTTGAACCTGTAAGTACTCTAAATAGACTCTATATCGTAGTAAATATACCTTAAAACACCTATATACCATGGCTACTAATAGGTAAAATCCATGGTCTATCACCTCCATCAACTCCGTTTCCAGCCCCAGACCTATGTCGATCTACTCCTCTTCTTTAGATCGTTTGTGGCACCATTTCTCATTTTTTAGTCTTTTTTATATCGTATGTGGCACCCAGTGGAAAACTATTGGATAATGATGATATATATTAGAGATATACATGAGATTTGTATAGGTAAACACAAAATCCTATAGTTAAAGGTCTAGTCACGTATGTTAGGCTTGTATATAAACCTATCTTCCACATCAATAATGGACAGGTTGTTTAGTTATTCACATGGTATCAGAGCTAAGATCTGATTAGAAACCAACATAGTTTTTCAAGTTCTTTTCATCATCATGAGCGACGGCGATAAACAGGTGGTGGCTAAGACAAACAACACTGTCGTGATGTCTCCATACTCTCTGTTTTCTTCAGACAACCCGGGCGCCATGATCACATCTGTGCAGCTCAAAGGAGACAATTACAACGAGTGGGCGACGGAGGTGGTGAATGCGCTGAGGTCAAAGAAGAAGATAGGTTTTGTTGATGGGAGTTTACCGAAACCAGACGAGAACCACAAGGACTTGGAGGCATGGTTGAGTGTTAACTCCATGATTGTGGGATGGATACGGACGTCAATCGAACCAAGACTGAGGTCTACGGTAACATTCATTACAGATGCTCACAAATTATGGGAGAATCTCAAGAAGAGATTTGATTACTATGGACGTATGGCGGTTATATGGGAGGAGTTGCAGACATACAGACCACCGCCTGCTTGTATGTGCTCTGCTGCTAAGCATATGAAAAGGAGCGCGAGGATGAAAGAGTTCATCAGTTCATTATGGGACTGGATGATTCAAGGTTTGGGAATGTTGTGACAGCTATCATAGAAGCAGATGACTTACCTGACTTTGGTAAAACGTATGCAAAAGTTATCAGGGAGGAAGCCAGACTCAAATCGTCTAAAGCACGAGAGACGAGCCAGGAGGCAATTGGCTTTACTGCTAGAAAAGAATCTCAACCAAGTGAGAGTCGTGAAACCAACTTTGGTAGTGCGCAAAGTGAAGGGAGCAAGTCAAGAGATAGAGTATGTTATCATTCTGGGAAACCAGGCCATGAGAAGAGTTCTTATTGGAAACTTGTGGGTTATCCAGAGTGGATAACTGATAAACAAAGAGGACGTGGTGATGGACGCGGTGGGAACAGATGCACCGGTCGAGGCTATGGCATAGGCGGTGGGCGTGGAACCGCTCATGTCGCAACAGCAACAAGTTCATATGGCTCCAATTCAAACGATCTGACTCCTGAGCAATGGAGTAAGATAACGCAAATCATACAAGAGGGGAAGTTGAATGGTGGTAATGATAAGCTTTCAGGTAACATACTTGGTGATGTTATTATAGACACATGTGCGTCACATCACATGACTGGGAAACTTTCTCAGCTGGTGAACATACGAGACATGTCACCTTGTCTTGTGGGCTTTGTGGATGGAGGAATCACAACTTCAACAAGCATGGGTGATCTTGTGTTTAGTGAAACTATATCACTCAAGGACGTGCTTTATGTGCCAAAACTGGACTGCACGTTGATATTGGTGTCTAAGTTATTAAAGCATATTAATTGTTTTGCTTTATTCACAGATGCTATATGTTTGTTGCAGGACCATTCTTCGAAGATTTTGATTGGAGCGGATGAGGAGCATGATAGGGTGTACTACTTCAAGGATGTCTCAATGGCGAAAGGCAACAAGACTCAGTGTAAAGTTGATCAGGTGTTGTGGCATCAAAGACTTGGACACCCGGCTTTTTCCGTTTTTCTTATGGTTTCTGGTGTTAGAAATAATGTTTGCTCCAGTCTTTGTGACATTTGTTTTCGAGCTAAACAAACTAGAGATGTGTTTTTTAAAAGTTGCAATAAAACTACAAAGTGTTTTGAGTTGATACATGTAGATGTATGGGGTCCTTATCGAGTGCTTTCATCATCTGGTGCAGTTTATTTTTTAACGATAGTAGATGACTATTCTAGGGCTGTATGGACCTACTTGCTAGTCGCAAAATCTGAAGTCCAAAAGGTGGTAGAGAGGTTCTGTAAGTATACTGAGAAACAATTTGGTAAGAGTGTCCAGATGGTGCGTAGTGACAATGGTTTGAAGTTCATGAGTTTGAGTACATTATTTGCGGATAATGAGATCATACATCAAACAACGTGCGTCTATACACCACAACAAAATGGTAGAGTAGAATTGAAGCACCGTCATATATTGAATGTGGCAAGAGCAATGCTGTTTCAAGCTCAGCTATTTGTCAAGTTTTGGGGCGAGCCAATCTCATCGGCAACTCATGTCACTAATATGACTCCATGAAAGAATCTTCAAGGAAAGTCACCGTATGAAGTCTTGTTCGGTAAGAAGCCACTGTATAACACGTTAAGGGTGTTTGGTTCGTTGTGCTATGTCCATAGGAAGGACAGAAGCAGAGATAAGTTTGGTCCTAGAAGCAGAAAATGTATCTTTGTGGGTTATCCATTTGGCAAGATGGATAGCGAGTGTATGATGTTGAGACAAATGAGTTCCTTGTCTCTAGGGATGTAGTGCTTAAGGAGGATGTGTTTCCTTATAAAGAAGCAGTGTCGACTCAGGTAGATGAAAGCAATTTGACTGGGGGATTAGATGATGATTGGATCATCGATTCTGCCTCAGATACTGCAGACAGAGGGAATGATCCTATTGATGTGGTTCAAGTCACCAAAGAGAAGCAAGGCGTGGCTGTTACGGAAGAAGAAGATAGTCAAGTAGATGGTGAAAGTTCTAATGAAGCAACTCAAAAAAATGAGGTTGCAGAGATCAACATGACTAATGATTCAGAGGTTGCAGCGATCAAAAAGACTAATGATTCAGATACAGCTAGTGGTGGTATAATTGCTAATCAACCTGCGATCAGCAGTGAAGAAACAAAAGAACCAGAGTTGGGACGAGGCTTGAGAGAGAAGACACCGTCAGTTAAACTACGAGATTACATCAGTCACAATGTTGTGTGCATTGACAACCCCCATCACGATCTCACCAGCTCAGATCCAGAGTCTTCGATGAAGGTCTCAGGTACGCATTCAACTCCATATCCATTAGTGAACTTTGTGTCTGATGAAAAATTTTTAGAAGCACACAAAGCGTTTCTTGCGGCTGTTACCAAAGGTGTTGCACCAAAGAGTTATAAAAAAGCAGTCCAACTTAAAGTTTGGTGGGATTCGATGAAGGATGAAATGGATGCATTTGAACTCAACAAAACATTCAGCATTGTCGATCTACGACCGGGGAAGGAAGCCATAGGCAACATGTGGTTATATAAGTACAAATATGGCGCAGATGTGATGATCAAGAAACATAAATACATGCTAGTTGTACTCGGAAACAGACAAGTAGAAGGAGTAAACTTTACTGAAGCGTTTGCTCCAGTGGCCAAGATGACAACCATTCGAAGTTTATTGCGTGTGGTAGCAGGCAAAGGCTGGATCATACATCAGATGGATGTACAGAATGCATTTTTGCATGGAGAACTCAAAGAAAAAGTATACATGAAACTTCCACAGGGTTTTACTCATTCTGATCCCAAGAAGGTATGTAGACTACCCAAGGATGTCTATGGTTTGAAGCAAGCTCCAAAATATTGGTATGAGAAGTTAACTGAGGCTTTGACAAAATATGGGTTTAAACACTCGTATGAAGATTACTCATTGTTCATG
This sequence comes from Brassica napus, assembly GCF_020379485.1. NCBI lineage: Eukaryota > Viridiplantae > Streptophyta > Magnoliopsida > Brassicales > Brassicaceae > Brassica > Brassica napus. Next base: position 56,429 of record NW_026015036.1, read on the forward strand.
TATACGAAGGGAAATGTTGAAATTCGAGTTCTAATATACATAGATGATTTGTTGGTGTGTGGTAATGACATGTAGATCTTGGTGAAGTTTAAAGAATATCTCGGAAGGTGTTTTCATATGAAGGACCTTGGGAAACTTAAGTATTTTTTGGGTATTGAAGTTGGAAGAGGAGCTGGGGGTTTCATGATCACGCAGAGGAAGTATACATTGGACTTAATTGCGGAAGTTGGCTTGCGTGGTGCAAAGCCGTGTGGAACACCAATGGAACAACAACATAAGCTTGGCAGGGACAAGAGTCCGTTTATTCAACATGCTGGTCAGTATAGAAGATTAGTGGGGAAATTAATATATCTATCAATCATGCGGCCAGACATATAATACTTTGTTTATATCTTGGCTCAGTTTATGCAGACGCCAAGAGAGGCTCATTGGGATTCAGCTCTCCGAGTCGTACGGTACCTGAAAGGAACGGTGGGTCAGGGCATTCTTCTCAGTTCAAATCTTGACTTGAGACTATCAGTGTATTGTGATGCAGATTGGTCATCGTGTCCTACGTCCAGACGATCATTGAGCGCTTATGTAGCAATGGTGGGAGACTCAGCTATCTTCTGGAGAACACAGAAACAAGACGTTGTGTCACACTCCTCGGCCGAAGCAGAGTATAGGTCAATGGAAGAGGCGTCAAGAGAGATCAAGTGGTTGAGACGTCTCTTGCATGATTTGGGGTCACCTCTAAAGGATCCAGTTTGGTTATATTGTGATAGCAAATCAGCGATTTACATTGCAACTAATCCAATATTTCATGAAAGGGCGAAACACGTAGAGTCTGATTGTCATCAAGTTAGAGATTTAATAAAAGCGGGCTTTCTTTCTACGATACATGTCAGAACAAATGAGCAGATAGCCGATCTCCTAACCAAGGCGCTTGGTCAAGTCCAATTTGAGAATCTGTTGTATTTGATGGGAGTTCGAAATTTCCATCTTCCCAAATTGAGGGGGAGTATTGGATAATGATGATATATATCAGAGGTATACATGAGATTTGTATAGATAAACACAAGATCCTATAGTTAAGGATCTGGTCACGTATGTTAGGCTTGTATATAAACCTATGTTCCACATCAATAATGGACAGGTTGTTCAGTTATTTACAAAAACTCTTAATTATTTACAAAAACTCTTAAGTTATTTAGCAGGTATCTAAAGGGTAATTGATTCGATTATCGTTAAGAGGGTCTACTATCTTAAGGAGAGTTAATTTAAGTGATAGAGAATGAAATGTCCTAACCAACGAAGAATTGGCTAAAACTTTTAAGTCATCTAATAGGTCTTTAAAGGGTCATGGGTTCAATTTCTGTTAAGAGGATCTGCTCTTCTAAAGAGAACTAATTTATACTAAAATAGTTCAGACCTCGGCCTTTAGAATGTATGGGCTTAAAAGCCCATAACCTCTAGACATTCACGAACAAGAATGAAATGTCTTTTTCCTATATAACAAATAGGAGTAAAAAGAGTGTAAGAGGAATGGTAGAGGTAATATAGCAACTCAAAACGAAACAAAAAAAATCTGACTAATCTACTCATAGTTTTTTAATATTGCATCAATTTGTGTATATTGAGCTAAATGTCTCATGTCTATTTATTAGAGAAAATTAAGATAATTATGATGATACTGAAAAATAACAATGCTGAATCATAAATCATCAGGTGCTGATACATAATTGATGATGTTGAAACTATTGTATGTGCAAAATAAATCGAAGCCACAAAGTGTATACACATATATAGATACAATCTTTAATGGATTGGAGAGGTAAGACCTTCTTGAGAAGAAAGTGAATGTAGAGCTTGGTGTCTCCTTGAAGATAGTGAAGATAGAGACGGGACTTTCCTGAAAGAAGGTCTCTTGTTAAGACTCCTCATCGTTCTCTTTGCTTGTAACGCCTTCAAAGCCGGCTCTGCTCTTTCTTTAAGCTTCAATACTATGAAGAAGAGAATGCGGTAACACACAAGGATTAACACAATCGCTGCTAAGTCCCACCACTTTGAATGTGTGACTTTAACTCCAAATATTTTCTGTATTACTTCCTCTCCTGTCATCTTGGGTTCTCCCGCAAACATAGGCTCAAACTCTAGTCCAAGAAAATCGTTCTTGTATGCACCCTACAGTAAACAAGAAGAAGAAAGACATGTATAATGTTTTAACTGTGAATCTAGACTGTTCTACGTACTTATAACTTTAATATGCATTGATTCAAATCTATTAAGGACGTTATCGATATTCATAGAAGTAAAGATACACATATGTATAACTTCCTTAATTTTTTTTTTGAGCAACACATATGTATAACTTCCTTAATAAAATCCTTTTTATTCATATAATATGTCAATAAGAAGAAATGTTCATAGCTCATGTAGATCATACTCTTTTCAATATTGGATTAATTTTATATACAGGCTGAAGGCTTCAATAATTGCATTGAATGTTTCTTGAGAATAAAGCAAAGAGAGTACCTGAATAGCCCAAGAACCATAACTCATGAAAGAAATTGGGTATCGCCAGAAAATCTTTGGAAGATCTGGAAGTAGACGGAAGAATCCAGAAGTCATCATGATGATTCCCTGCCAAAAGTAGAATCAAGAACACCTTTTATGAGCTTGCAAAGAAGAAACAAACAAACAAAAAGAGAGGTAAGGTGTTTGCTTACAATGATGCCAGCTCCTGTAATGAGACCCATCAAAAAGTTTGGAACGAGAGAAGCGACAACCATCATGAGACTCTCAATGACCGAGACAGAGAAGAATATGTTGAGACAGAAGAAAGCCCAGTGAGAGAACCCTGGACGGAACTTCACCATGTTGTAAGTAATACTCCCCGTGATGCCTGAAATCGCGACCAAGAACGGGAAAGATGAGACGTAATTGGATATAATATAAACCGAAACGCCGTAGTAACCACTCAGTCTCTCTTTGTAGAACACTTTCATCTCTTCAATGAAAGAAGGAAACCCTCCAATGGACATGAAAGTCATGAAACCAGTAATGAATCCACCACAAGAAACCCGAGCCAAGATCGATGTGTAGCTGTGTCCTACATCGTAAAAGATGGTCCCGACACAGATGGATACAACAATGTAGATCACAATTCGTGACCAGTAGTATCCAATATCGCGGCACATGTTCACAAACGATCTCTTTGTCAAAGTCCTTAGCTGTTTAAACCAGCTCGCTTCGCTTCCCTTTCTCACTTCCATCTCATGATGTCCTTCCTGTTACAAAAAAAAAAGAAAAATAAACACGGAACACAAAAATGTATAAAAAAAACACTTGTCTACATTCTTGAATCAAATGGGACTGAGAACTGTTTTTGCTTACAATGCTGGCTAATTCACGGATCCGAGATTTAGCAGATGTAGCATAGACTGAGCGACGGTAGTTCTCAACAAGTCTAGCTTTGATCTCAGATGTTGCTAGATTCATCAAAGGATCTGATGTAGCTGGTGTCTCCTGCATTAATGATAAAAGTCTTCAGAAAATCCGCAAACTAAACTCTTAATAAAGCCAAAAAAATATAAACGTTGAGAACAATACTCGATTAAGTCTGTTTTTAAGGTTTATTGATGTGTGTGAACCGCAACCCTTAAGATTCGTATTTATACTACTCAAAACCCGATAATTCTTTTCCCTTTAGAAATTTTATTAAAGGTGATTTTCCGAATCCTAAAAAAAACCATACTAGAGCACCGAGACTAAAGTCACTTATAGAATCAACAAAACAAAAAGGACTTTGACACAAAGTTTCAAGATTTAGATTTCTCACCCGCATTCTCTGAGATCCTTTGAGTGTAGCTGTAACGGTATCAAAATCTGAGTTTATACATCTCAAGAAATGATCAGAAGGGTTCCGTTTCTTCGGGCAAGGAAATCCTGCTTCAGCAAAGAACTGGCAGACGCAATTAAACGTTAGCGTTAGCGATCAGACAAACGCGATTCTTGAAACTCAAGAAAGATCTTGTTCTTTACCTCAACAGCAAACTTGGATTCACCAAAGTAAACAGTCTCGCCACTAGAGAGCAAGAAAAGATCGTCAAAGAGAGCGAAAACTTCGCTGCTAGGCTGATGAATCGATGAAACAACGGTTCTACCGCCATCTCTAGCGATGTTCCTAAGCGCTTGAATCACAAAGAAAGCAGAAGCACTGTCCAAACCGCTTGTAGGTTCGTCAAGAAACAGTATCTGCGGTCGGGTTAAGATCTCTAACGCAATGCTGACGCGTTTCCTCTCGCCACCACTCACTCCTCTAGACTGCCAGCTACCTATGACTCTGTCTGCACAATCTTGAAGACCAAGCTCAATGATTGTTCCTTCAACAATGCCGTTGACTTCCTCTTTTGTCAAATCATTTGAAAGTCTTAGATGAGCTGAGTATGTTATTGTCTCCCTCACCGTTAGTGTTCCCATCAATACATCCTCTTGTGTTACATAAGCCTATTCATTATTTTAGCAAGACAATTTTTTAAAAAAATGAAAAAAATCTTTCAAATTAAATTTGTATAGTAATTTTAATAATCAAATAATAATAATACTTACGACGAGGCCGTAGTCTAGTCTTGCCTTCTTTCCGTTCAATAGAAGATTACCGGTCATAATCACGTTTCTTGCGAGTCTACCTATATATATGCGATAATTCATAACCGTTAAATTAAAATTCGAATTAAGATTATATTATATGTATCTTATACACGAAGATCTACAGGTTTCTTGCGATGTTTTAAAGAACACATCTCATGTTACAGCAAAAATAATAAACAGAAGTGATATATATATATATATCTAACTCACAAAAGAAAACACAATCATGGTAATAGAATAGTAAGTTCTGAGGTAAGTTGGTAACCATGTTTATTAATCTCTGATCAAATATATCTCACTAATTAGTAATTACAAGAAAAAAAATGGAAAACAAACCTGCGAGAGAGTCAAGAAGCGTGGACTTGCCGGATCCGGAAGGACCCATAATGGCCATGATCCGACCCTGTTCAGCGTACCCGTTTAGTCCATCGAGCAACCTTCGAGTCGGACCACCACTAAAGTTAGGTATAACCACCGTTAAATCTTCCCAGGCCAAGTACGCTCCACGACCAATCGCCGGTGCTGGCGGTGGAGGAGGAGGTCGAGAAGGCCGGCCATTGCTCGCACTGTCCAACTCCATTTGTGTGTGAAATGGAAGAAGAGAGAGAGAGAGATATAAGTTTTTTTTGTTATAATGGTTGGGAAAATGAGTTATAAAGATAAGAGATTAATCTTGTAGGTCTAAGATTTTCTTAGGTGATTGCAACAATCAACAAACAACTAATCACATTTAATGGGTGGCTTTAATATGATAACCATATATGTATACACGTAAATAAGAGTATAGTTTTATTTACTCATTAAATGTGAGATAGTGAGAGTTATGACTTGAGAGGGTCTCTTATACTAGTATATACAAATCGTCCATGTGTATGTAATAACCACCCACCTATTGACATATACTAATACGTATGAATGAATATAAAGCTTGCAAATACTTTGTAGTATGTCGGCTCTTGATAATTAATGCCGTTGCCTAACAAGATACTCCGACACCAAGAGCAAATGCCTTTTTGTGAAATGAAATCTACCATCCGAATCTATATTATTTTTTTACCTATGAGATGTTTTAGTTTGATTTGAAACAAATAACCACAGTTATTATAAAAATCATATTTGGATGGTTATTACTTTATACTAGTATGCAACGGATTGACAATGATGTAGTTTCTTTTAAAATAATGCAATACAAAAAAAAAGGTTCCTTAAACCTATAAAATTCTGATAACTTTTCTCTCTAATTTCATTAAATGAAATTGTCAGTCCACTTCTTTTTACTAAAATTGTTGTTTGTTCAAACATACCATCATATAAGACTTTTAGGTTACGATATCTTAACATTTTGTAAACATATAAAGAAATAATATTCTGATCACTAATGACCATTTGCTAGATAAGTCAAATCAACAGATAGCTATTGATAATTTTGATGAGATAAAAAGGAAGAGAAGGTCACAAGTTCACAACGAAGCCTTCACAAGGTGTTAATGAAAAGTGAAGGAAGTAAATGCGTGGTAGTTGGCACCGATATAGTTATTTGCCCTATTTGTAATATGCCTCATTATTTTCATTTTGGTCTGTCCATTTATTATCCATCTTCCTGATTTATGGGTTTCTTTAGCTTGATGTGTAGCTGCTACCTCTCTAACTATAATTTTAGTATCTAATACAAACATAAAACTATAGATCTATACTCACTAACTAGATCTATTAGTGTATCGTTTTATTGATTTTTCAGACGACAAAAATGTACTAGACAAAGCAGCTACACATTGTCATGGATCTTAAAGATTTTTTTTTAACATTAGAAATTTTATTTTCTAGATTCTTTTAGATTTTAGTAATTTTTTGTAGTTTTAATGAAAAATATGTATACTTTTGGACCTCTTTCAACATAACATTATTTAAAAATAATAATATAATAATATAAAATACATAAAATATATAAAATCGAATACTTAATTATTAAGATTTGGAGTTAGGCATAGGGACATAAGGCATATTTTGTCCATTCTCCTCAGCCGGCATTAGCTACTTTCACAAAATTTTGGTAGATGTATGTTTGAGTACGCTTTACTCTTTAGACTCTTTTGGTACAGAGAAAAGGGAAATAAAGATTTGCAGAAAAGAGATAGAAACCCAGATTCTAAAATTCAACTGAATCGAAGGTATGGTCATATCAAACAAACGCCCATACGCCTTTGGCACAATCCTATTTTACATGAGACAGAAATATAGTACGACTTTTTTGTTTGAATAATGTTAAAGGAGAACAAGCACTAATGATCTAACGGTTTGCATTTAAAATTGAAAGCTAAGTACAAAAGAAAATTCATCTACACATTAGTTTAATTAGTTTTCTTGGTAAACTCAACTATGTTGTCATTAAGGTTTTATTTTGAAATAAAGCATTCTGTGTTTGTTATGTGGTTTCTATATTTTTGTGCAATGTTTGTTGATTGTTATATGGTTTAACAATTGAAGATAGATAACTGTGGTAGTTGCTTTTTTTTTTTGGACAACACTGTGGTGCTTTGCTTGATGCACAACATATACTGTTGAATTCGTACACGAAAGCACGCATACTGTTGAGAGTTTTCAAGCAAGTACACAAACTCTACTCATCAAACCTTTTGATGACTTTATGTTACCTACGGCTAAGGAAAACGATGTAATGATAATGAAATGAAAGCGTCTTCTTACTCAACTAACATCTCCCAAACCAGAAGCATTAAAACATATCTCATGGTGTTACAAACGCCAACAACCCTATGCCGATGCATAAGATTACACAAGGTACAAAACAGCCAAACTTATGCAACCCAGAAAAAAATAAGGAGCTGAAACACTCGCAACTTAAAGATAGAGATAGAATCCGAGATACTGAGAGAGAAGTGGAGACAACTCTCCAACCAAATCATACAATCAGAAACGTCTTCTCGGGCTTCTTGAACGTTGTGACCTCCCAGACCTGCCCAATGATTAAAGGATTCTACGATATAAGGTCGAATGACTTGAGAAAAGTCGCATACTTTGTAAACAACTGAAAGATTTGATAACTCCAAGTTAAAAAGAACTACTCTCACTCGCATGTGTATTCAATTAGTAACCTTTGATACTTGTAAACACGCGACATCATCTCACCAGAACAGGAAACAGGTAGTACAACTTGGTTATGAGAAAAGAGAAGAGGATACAAACCTCAAGTTCTTTCCTGTAAGATCCAGCACTGGGTCCACTGCTGAAGGCCCAGTCAACGGTGACATTCTGTGTAAGAAGCTCAGCACCATTCATAGCTTTGATAGCATTCTGTGCTTCTTCACTTCTCATATTCTACCAAAGCATAGCCCTAAAGAAGAATACAAAATGAAGTATAACAAAAGATATCCATATTAAAAATTTAAGGGACAGCTCCCACAGCAAAACACTGCACTCTACAGAATAATAATCAGAATAGAGCAAAGCAAAAAGGCTATTAAACTAGGGGGATCAGAGGCCTACTACTAGAAACAAAAGGAGCAAACAACATACCTTGACAAAA